>NC_143035.1:40810000-41062500 GCF_057628025.1 Oncorhynchus mykiss
TTATTATAATCTCCAATGATTCATCTTTCAAAGTATATCGCGTCTTCTTCGTTTACAACAGGTCCCTCACTCAGACAACAAAACATTTAGGGAAGAGGGCCATTTTTTTGTCACTCATGGTGCTCAAGAAGAGCTGTCAGTCAAAACAGCCAGAGCTCTGACTTCCTGTATGGAGGTGCATGTTAGTGCCAAACTCTGCTATCTTCAAAATGTATACGCGTACGAGTGTAAAGGATTACACCTGTTTTGAAAGATTCTTAAAAATGATTATTTTTTTAAAACCTAGAGAAAGTAAGATCATTTAAAAATATCCCCTTCGAAATCCGTCAGTTTTAAACTAGAGATATCCGCATCTGTGGTGTCAGAGCTACAGAGGTGTATGTCAGACCAGGAGACATCCCATCTGCGTTGGAAGGTGTCAGAGCTACAGAGGTGTATGTCAGACCAGGAGACAGCCCATCTGCAGTGTCAGAGCTACAGAGGTGTGTGTCAGACCAGGAGACAGCCCATCTGCAGTGTCAGAGCTACAGAGGTGTATGTCAGACCAGGAGACATCCCATCTGCAGTGTCAGAGCTACAGAGGTGTATGTCAGACCAGGAGACAGCCCATCTGCAGTGTCAGAGCTACAGAGGTGTATGTCAGACCAGGAGACAGCCCATCTGCAGTGTCAGAGCTACAGAGGTGTATGTCAGACCAGGAGACAGCCCATCTGCAGTGTCAGAGCTACAGAGGTGTATGTCAGACCAGGAGACAGCCCATCTGCAGTGTCAGAGCTACAGAGGTGTATGTCAGACCAGGAGACAGCCCATCTGCAGTGTCAGAGCTACAGAGGTGTGTGTCAGACCAGGAGACAGCCCATCTGCAGTGTCAGAGCTACAGAGGTGTATGTCAGACCAGGAGACAGCCCATCTGCAGTGTCAGAGCTACAGAGGTGTGTGTCAGACCAGGAGACAGCCCATCTGCAGTGTCAGAGCTACAGAGGTGTATGTCAGACCAGGAGACAGCCCATCTGCAGTGTCAGAGCTACAGAGGTGTATGTCAGACCAGGAGACAGCCCATCTGCAGTGTCAGAGCTACAGAGGTGTATGTCAGACCAGGAGACAGCCCATCTGCAGTGTCAGAGCTACAGAGGTGTATGTCAGACCAGGAGACAGCCCATCTGCAGTGTCAGAGCTACAGAGGTGTATGTCAGACCAGGAGACAGCCCATCTGCGGTGGAAGGTGTCAGAGATAGGAGCGGTGTGTGTCAGACCAGGAGACATCCCATCTGCGTTGGAAGGTGTCAGAGCTACAGAGGTGTGTGTCAGACCAGGAGACATCCCATCTGCAGTGGAAGGTGTCAGAGCTACAGGGGTGTTTGTCCGACCAGGAGACATCCCATCTGCAGTGGAAGGTGTCAGAGCTACAGGGGTGTTTGTCCGACCAGGAGACATCCCATCTGCAGTGGAAGGTGTCAGAGCTACAGAGGTGTATGTCAGACCAGGAGACATCCCATCCGTGGTGTCGGAACGGTTTGGCCTAGAAACTACTGTGACTACTCTATGGACAATCCCACGTGTTCTCCCCCACAATCCCGCGTGTTCTCCCCCACATTCCCACGTGTTCTCCCCCACGTGTGTCACGGGACTCGTCTGAAGGTAACCGGTCCCGATGATAAATATGAATAGAAATATGAAGGTAATTATGTGCTTACCCAAAAAAGGGGTTAAATACTCTTATGTGTAATATATCTACCCGTGTACCGTGTGCTTTTCCAACAGTCTTGAAGGAGTTCCCACGTATGCTGAGCACTTGTTGGCTGCTTTTCCTTAACTCTGCGGTCCAACTCTTCCCAAACCATCTCAATTGGGTTGAGGTCGGGTGATTTTGGATTGCCAGGTCATCTGATGCAGCACTCCATCACTCTCCTTCTTGGTCAAACAGCCCTTACACAGCCTGGAGGTGTGTTTTGCATCATTGTCCTGTTGAAAAACAAATTATAGTCCCACTAAGCACAAACCAGATGGGATGGCGTATCACTGCAGAATGCTGTGGCAGCCATGCTGGTAAAGTGTGCCTTGAATTCTAAATAAATCACCATCACACCTCCTCCTCCATGCTTCGTGGTGGGAACCACACATCCTACTCTGCATCTCAAAAAGACATGGTTGGAATCGAAAATCTCAAATAGGGACGCATCAGACCAAAGGACAGATTTCCACCTGTCTAATGTCCATTGCTCGTGTATCTTGGCCCAAGCAAGTCTCTTCTTATTATTGGTGTCCTTTAGTAGTGGATAGACCGTGAAGGCCTGATTCACGCAGTCTCCTCTGAACAGTTGATGTTGAGATATGTGTGTTACATGAACTTGTGTTACATTTTTTTGGGCTGCAATCTCAGGTGCAGTTATATTCTGCAGCAGAGGTAACTCTTTCTTATGGCTTGGGGGTAGAAGCTGTTAAGGAGCCTTTTGGATCTACACTTGGCGCTCCGGTACCGCTTGCCGTGTGGAAGCAGAGAGAACAGTCTATGACTGGGGTGGCTGGAGTCTTAGGTGACTGGAGTCTTAGGTGACTGGAGATTTTTTTGGGCATTCCTCTGACATTGCCTGGTATATAAGTCCTGGATGGCAGGAAGCTTGTCCCCATTGATGTACTGGGCCGTTTGCACTACCCTCTGTAGCGCCTTACGGTCAGATGCCGAGCAGTTGCCATACCAGGCGGTGATGCAACTGGTCACGATGCTCTCGATGGTGCAGCTGTAGAACTTTTTGAGGATCTGGGGACCCATGCCAAATCTTCTCAGTTTCTTGAGGGGGAAAAGGTGTTGTCGTGTCCTCTTCATGACTGTCTTGCTGTGTTTGTACGTGATTGTTTGTTGGTGTCGTGGACACCAAGGAACTTGAAACTCTCGACCTGCGTCAGTGCAGGCCGTCAATGTTGATAGGGTCCTGTTCGGCTCTCCTTTTCCTGTAGTCCACGATCAGCTCCTTTGTCTTGGGGGAGAAGTTGTTGTCCTGGCACCACACTGCCAGGTCTCTGACCTCCTCCCTACAGGCTGTCTCATCATTTTTGGTGATCAGGATTACCACTGTTGTGGCATCAGCAAACTTAATGATGGTGTTGGAGTCGTGCTTGGCTACTTGTTGTTGGTGAAAAGGAAATACTGGAGGGGAGCAAACATCCCTTAGGGCCCTCGTGTTAAGGATCAGCATGGCAGATGTATTGTTTCCTGCCTTTACCACCTGGGGGCAGCCCGTAAGGAAGTCCAAGATCCAGTTGCAGAGGGAGGTGTTTAGTCCCAGGGTGCTTACCTTAGTGATGTGCTTTGTGGCCACTATGGTGTTGGATGATGAGCTGTAGTCAATTGTCAATTCTCACCTAGTTGTTCCTTTTGTCCAGGTGGGAAAGGGTAGTGTGGAGTGCAATTGAGATTGCGTCATCTGTGGATCTGTTGGGGCGTTATGCAAATCTAGGGTTTCCGGGATGATGGTGTTGATGTGAGCCTTGATAAGCCTTTCAAAGCACTTCATGACTACTGATGTGAATGCTACAGGGCAGTAGCCATTTAGGCAGGTTTCCTTCACATTCTTGGGCTCAGGGACTATTGTGGTCTGCTTGAAACATGTAGGTCAGGGGGAGGTTGAAAATGTCAGTGAAGACACTTGCCAGTTGGTCCATGCTCTGAGTACACGTCCTGGTAATCTTAAAGGTCTTGCTCACATCAGCTACGGAAAGCGTGATCACACAGTCATATGGAACAGCTGGTGCTCTCATGCATGCTTCAGTGTTGCTTTCATCGTAGTGAGCATAAAAGGCATTTAGTTCATCTGGTAGGCTCTGGAAACTGGGCAGCTCACGGCTGTGTTTCCCTTTGTAGTCCGTAATCATTGCAGGCTCTGCCACATCCGACAAGCATCAGATTCATTCGAAGTCTTGTATTGATGCTTTTCATGTTTGATGGTTCGTCTGAGAGCAGGATTTCTCATAAGTTTCCGGATTAGTGTCCTACTCCTTGAAAGCTGGCAGCTCTAGCCTTTAGCCCGGTGCGGATGTTGCCTGTATTCCATGGCTTCTGGTTGGGATATGTACGTTCTGGCACTGCGGGGATGATGTTGTCGACGCAATTTATTAATCAAGCGGGTGACTGAGGTGGTGTACTCCTCAATGCCATTGGATGAATCCAGGAACGTGTTCTTGTCTGTGCTGCAAAACAGTCCTGTAGTGTAGCATCTGCGTCATCTGACCACTTCCGTATTGAGCAAGTCACTGGTCCTTCCTGCTTTAGTTTTTGCTTGTACGCAGGAATCAGGAGGATATAATTATGGTCAGATTTGCTAAATGGAGGGAGAGGGAGAGCTTTGTACGCATCTCTGTGTGTGGAGTTAAGGAGATGTTTTATCCTCTGTTTGCACGGTTAACATTTGGTAAAATGTATTTTTGTCGGCATTAAAGTCATAAAGTGGCCTTAAACAGCTGGTTGAGTGGCCTTAAACAGCTGGTTGAGTGGCCTTATACAGCAGGTTGAGTGGCCTTCTACAGCTGGTTGAGTGGCCTTAAACAGCTGGTTTAGTGGCCTTAAACAGCTTGTTGAGTGGCCTCATACAGCTCGTTGAGTGGCCTTAAACAGCTCGTTGAGTGGCCTTATACAGCTGGTTGAGTGGCCTTATACAGCTCGTTGAAAGCGGTCTTAGTGCCAGCATCGGTCTGTGGTGGTAAATAGACGGCTACAAATAATATAGATGAGAACTCTCTCGGTAGATAGTGTGGTCTACAGCTCATCATGAGGTACTCTTCTTTAAACACATACTCCGCCCCTCGTCTTACCGGACGTAGCTGCTCTGTCCTGCCGATGGACGGAAAACCCAGCCAGCTCTATATTATCCGTGTCATCGTTCAGTCACGACTCGGAGAAACAAAAGATGTTACAGTTTTTAATGTCCCCGTTGGTAGGATACTCTCGACCGTAGATCATTCAGTTTATTTTCCAGTGATTGGCCAGTAGAACCAATAGCAGTGGTGATTTACTCACTCGCCTCTGAATCCTCACATCCTGACCTTCTCCCTCTATATCTCCCGTCGTTTCTTCATGCGGATGACAAGGATTTGGGCCTGGTCTCCGGGAAGCAGTATATCCTTTGTGTCGGACTCATTAAATAAAACATCTTTGTCCAGTTCGAGGTGAGTAATCGCTGTTCTGATGTCCAGCAGCTCTTTTTGGTCATAAGAGACAGTAGAAGCAACTTTATGGACAAAATAAGTTGCAAACAATGCGAAAAAAACGAACGAAATAGAGCAGTTGGTTAGGAGCCCGTAAAATGGCTGCCGTCCCCTCTGGTGCCATTATATCAGGGTTATTGGGCATATAGGGCATACTGTAGAGAGAGAGAGTTATTGAGCAAGAGAAAGAGAGGTAGAGAAATATAGAATTGGACATACTGTAGAGAGAGAGAGTTAGCGAGAGAGAGAGGGAAAGGGGGTGTTTAGAGAGAGAAAGAGAGAGGGGTGGAGAGAGAGAAAGAGGGGGAGGAGAGAGATGGAAAAGGAGAGGGCGGAGAGAGAGATGGAAAGAGAGAGGGATGGAGAGAGAGATGAAAAGAGAGAGGGGTGGAGAGAGAGAAAGAGAGAGGGGTGGAGAGAGAGAAAGAGAGAGGGGTGGAGAAAGACAAAGAGAGAGGGGTGGAGAGAGACTGAAAGAGAGAAGGGTGGAGAGAGAGAAAGAGAGAGGGGTGGAGAGAGAGAAAGAGAGAGGGGTGGAACGAGAAAAAGGTAGAAGGGTAGAGAGAGATGGAAAGAGAGAGGGGTGGAGAGAGACTGAAAGAAAGAGAGGTGGAGAGAGACTGAAAGAGAGAAGGGTGGAGAGAGATGGAAAGAGAGAAGGGTGGAGAGAGATGGAAAGAGAGAAGGGTGGAGAGAGACTGAAAGAAAGAGAGGTGGAGAGAGACTGAAAGAGAGAAGGGTGGAGAGAGATGGAAAGAGAGAAGGGTGGAGAGAGATGGAAAGAGAGAAGGGTGGAGAGAAATGGAAAGAGAGAAGGGTGGAGAGAGATGGAAAGACAGAAGGGTGGAGAGAGACTGAAAGAGAGAAGGGTGGAGAGAGACTGAAATAAAGAGATGTGGCGAGAGACTGAAAGAGAGAAGGGTGGAGAGAGATGGAAAGAGAGAAGGGTGGAGAGAGACTGAAAGAGAGAAGGGTGGAGAGAGACTGAAAGAGAGAAGGGTGGAGAGAGACTGAAATAGAGAAGGGTGGAGAGAGACTGAAAGAACGAGAGTTGGAGAGAGATGGAAAGAGAGAGGGGTGGAGAGAGACTGAAAGACATGGAGATGGAGAGAGATGGAAAGAGGAGGGTGGAGAGAGACTGAAAGAAAGAGAGGTGGAGAGAGACTGAAAGAGAGAGAGGTGGAGAGAGATGGAAAGAGAGAAGGGTGGAGAGAGACTGAAAGAGAGAGAGGTGGAGATAGACTGAAAGAACGAGAGTTGGAGAGAGATGGAAAGAGAGAGGGGTGGAGAGAGACTGAAAGACATGGAGGTGGAGAGAGACTGAAAGAGGAGGGTGGAGAGAGATGGAAAGAGGAGGGTGGAGAGAGACTGAAAGAGAGAGAGGTGGAGAGAGACTGAAAGAGAGAGAGGTGGAGAGAGATGGAAAGAGAGAAGGGTGGAGAGAGACTGAAAGAGAGAGAGGTGGAGATAGACTGAAATAGAGAAGGGTGGAGAGAGATGTTAAGAGAGAATGGTGGAGAGAGATGGAAAGAGAGAGGACGAGAGTTAGGGGAAAGAAATAAGAGAGAGACGGACACAGTCAGAGAGCAGGAGAGTGGATTCATAGTGAGAAGGGGGAGAAGGAGAGAGTGGAATAGACAGAGCAAGAGGGCGAGAGACAGTCCTGTTGGTTTTCCTGAGGTTAGCCTCAGCAGCTGTCATCTCTTAGTCACTGGAACAAAGTCACCTTGGCCTGGCTGGCCTGCACGCTGTTGACAGGTGGCATGGGGAGGTAAGGGGAAGCTGATGCAGCATCTCTCTCTGCAGGTGCTGTGGTGTCAGAGGCCCCTGGAGCTCTGGTCCTTGTGCCTGTCATGTTCTGTAACACACCGTCACAGGTGCTGGAGGGAGGGGTGATCAGGGGAAGTAACCTCCCTTTCTTCTTTCTCCCTCTTCTCACACCCTGCATGTTCACAATGCCAAGGAATCAAATATTGATCCTTGTGTCTCGGGGAGCATTTCTCAGTGATGTTGTAGCAACTTGATCTCATCTATACACTCATCAATACAGAGAAGAAGAGGAGAGGAGGAGGAGATTAGGAGGAGAGGAGGAGAGGAGAGGGTGAGGAGAGGAGGAGAGGTGAGGAGGAGAGGAGGAGAGGATGAGGAGGAGAGGAGGTGAGGAGGAGAGGATGAGGAGGAGAGGAGGTGAGGAGGAGAGGAGGAGAGGATGAGGAGGAGGAGAGGAGGAGAGGATGAGAGGAGAGGAGGAGAGGAGGAGAGGAGGGGGGGGTGGCGAGGAGGAGATTAGGAGGAGAGGATGAGGGGAGGAGGAGAGGATGAGGAGAGGAGGAGAGGAGGTGAGGAGAAGAAGAGAGGTGGAGAGGAGGAGAGGAGAGGAGGAGGAGGAGAGGAGGAGATTAGGAGATGAGGTGAGGAGAAGAAGAGAGGAGGAGAGGAGAGGATGAAAGGATGAGGGGACGAGGAGAGGAGGAGAGGAGGTGAGGAAAGAAGAGAGGAGGAGAGGAGAGGAGGAGAGGATGAGGAGAGGAGGTGAGGAGAAGAAGAGAGGAGGAGAGGAGGAGAGGAGGAGAGGAGAGGAGGAGAGGGTGAGGGGAGGAGGAGAGGATTAGGAGAGGAGGAGAGGAGGTGAGGAGAAGAAGAGAGGAGGAGATTAGGAGAAAAGGAGAGGAGGAGAGGATGAAGAGAGAAGGAGAGGAGGAGAGGATGAGGAGAGGAGGAGGAGAGGAGGAGAAGAAGAGAGGAGGAGAGGAGGAGAGAAGGTCTGCAGAACATAGTTTGGTGTCTGACGTAGACCACTGTCAGGAAATTACTGTCACGGCTGTTTCAGAGCAAAGGCACTCATCAGTTGTGTGGTGTTCATGTCTGTGGGACCCATTTCCAATGTTTACTAAACGAAAAATGATACAATAAATATTTTTTTCAACCTGAGACTCATTGGCCATTGCTCATTTTCTGTGAAGAACATGTAAAAGAACATATTTTCATTGATTGCACACTGTGTCCCCCCTTACACATTTATATTACATATGTGGTGTTTTGGTCCACTAGACCCGAGGGTAATAAAAGCGTGGAAAAGTGTGTGTTCAGGTGAAAACAAGTAAAGATTAAACAAAAAGGTTTGTTGTGTGCCTTCACTCTGTCTTCCTCCTCACTGGGCCTGCTGTTTCAACATGGCACCAAGAACCTGTCTCCCTGTCTGTCAGCCTGTCTCCCTGCCGGTCAGCCTGTC
This sequence comes from Oncorhynchus mykiss, assembly GCF_057628025.1. Lineage (NCBI taxonomy): Eukaryota > Metazoa > Chordata > Actinopteri > Salmoniformes > Salmonidae > Oncorhynchus > Oncorhynchus mykiss. The sequence goes on from NC_143035.1 coordinate 40,818,432, forward strand.
TCCCTGCCTGTCAGCCTGTCTCCCTGCCTGTCTCCCTGCCTGTCAGCCTGTCTTCCGCTTTTCTCGCACCCTTTACCCTTTGTAGTGTGTGAAACTACAAAATGTCCTGCACAATTTTATTACAATACATTATTACAATACATTATTACAATACATTATTTCAATACATTATTTCAATACATTATTACAATACATTATTTCAATACATTATTACAATACATTATTACAATACATTATTCCAATACATTATTTCAATACATTATTACAATACATTATTACAATACATTATTTCAATACATTATTACAATACATTATTTCAATACATTATTACAATACATTATTACAATACATTATTTCAATACATTATTACAATACATTATTACAATACATTATTCCAATACATTATTTCAATACATTATTACAATACATTATTACAATACATTATTTCAATACATTATTACAATACATTATTTCAATACATTATTACAATACATTATTACAATACATTATTACAATACATGATTTCAATACATTATTACAATACATTATTACAATACATTATTCCAATACATTATTTCAATACATTATTACAATACATTATTTCAATACATTATTACAATACATTATTACAATACATTATTACAATACATTATCACAATACATTATTTCAATACATTATTACAATACATTATTTCAATACATTATTACAATACATTATTACAATACATTATTACAATACATTATCACAATACATTATTTCAATACATTATTACAATACATTATTTCAATACATTATTACAATACATTATTTCAATACATTATTACAATACATTATTACAATACATTATCACAATACATTATTACAATACATTATTTCAATACATTATTTCAATACATTATTACAATACATTATTATTATAAAATGCTGTGTTTTCCTAGCCATGTGCAAAGTGGGGGAGGGATATAACAAATAAATAGCTTTGTATGTGTGGCTTCTTACCACCATCAATCAGTATGGCAAAAATAATTGATGATCAGAGGGCCTGAGAAATCATTTTTGCAGAGAGAGAATTTTATGAACATGAGGGTCTTGTCTCTGTCAATTCGGAGTCTGACAGTGAGTTGGAAGAGGAGGATGGGATTGACCCTCAGCCAGCCCCAGGACCAGCCCGTCAGCAGCCAGCCTCATGACCAGCCCATCAGCAGCCAGCCCCAGGCCCAGTCCGTCAGCAGCCAGCCCCAGGACCAGTCCGTCAGCAACCAGCCCCAGGACCAGCTCGTCAGCAACCAGCCCCAGGACCAGCCCGTCAGCAAACCAACTCATCAGCAGCCAGCCCCAGGACCAGCCCGTCAGCAGCCAGCCTCAGGACCAGCCCGTCAGCAACCAACTCATCAGCAGCCAGCCCCAGGACCAGCCCGTCAGCAGCCAGCCTCAGGACCAGCCCGTCAGCAACCAACTCATCAGCAGCCAGCCCCAGGACCAGTCCGTCAGCAACCAGCCCCAGGACCAGCCCGTCAGCAACCAACTCATCAGCAGCCTGCAGGACAAGAAATATGGACGTCGAAATGTTTTGAAATTGAATGATCTTCATGCCCAAGGAATGAGCCACCCCGCATGGCTGTCCAATGTGATAAGGATGTAACCAGGGCCGACGCGGATGGAGGTTACTCATGTACAGGACACAAACCCTACGCTGGCCAGTTGTGATATTTTTCCACATCTTGGACATCTTGGCGTACAATGCGTTTGTCGTCTGGATGGAGTTGAACCCAGATTGGAACAGAGGGAAGCTCCAGAGGAGACGTCTCTTTCTAGAGGAGCTGGGCAAGGCATTGGTAAGACCTCAAATCCAGAGGAGACGTCTCTTTCTAGAGGAGCTGTGCAGGGTATTGGTAAGACCTCACATCCAGAGGAGACGTCTCTTTCTAGAGGAGCTGTGCAGGGCATTGGTAAGACCTCACAACCAGAGGAGACGTTTCTTTCTAGAGGAGCAGGTCAAGACATTTGAAAGACCTCAAATCCAGAGGAGGCAACATATCCCAAAGACCCCGGCTTCTGCAGCCATCGGGAGGAGGATTCAGGAGGAGGATGCTGGTGCCCCATCCGCCCGACCCACAGAACCAACTACTCCAATACCGGAAGTAAGTGTGAGTGATGTTGCTTGTGTGTGTGTCTGACTCTCCTACCTTGGGCTGCTGTAACTATATGTATGTGTGAGTGAGTGAGTGAGTGAGTGAGTGAGATGTTAGTAAAATTCCTGAACTATGTTTTCATCATTCTAGATTGAAGCTGTTAGCAACAAGAAGAAGCATTGCGATGTGTGTGGACCCAAGAAGGACAGGAAGACACATTCATCAAGTGCAAGAAATACATTTGCAACACAAACACAGTATAACTCTGTCCCTCATGTGGTGTGTAGACCGGCTTTACCTTGTGTTCAATGGGGCTCATTTATAATTTCTGTAAAATTTGTCCTTCCAATTTTGTTCAGTTCAAAGCAATAAACATCAATAGTGATAAAAACCTTGTTTCGTTTATATTTGTTCAAGATAAACATGATTTATTCAACCCATGTCTACTGTAGATTAAAACAGATGTTTTTGTTTACAAAAATCATATTTTATCAACAAAAAAGTTTTGCGCTTTTATGTGATCTAGGAGAGGTAAATGGCACATATTATATATTATATATATATACTGCTTGTAATTGATAAAAGTCAACAACTAAGTAATAAGTATTTTTACGTAAATCCTTATGGCTGTATTGTTTTAAATAAACAATTAATGGTTAAAATAAAATATTAAATGCAAACTTAATTTCAAACGTAATTACATTATTTTTCAGTACAATTAATTACTGATTAGTTGTGGAGGAACGGTGAAGTAGTTAAACACTTAATTCAGTTGCCCAAAACAATCCAAAGACGATTCATCTGTTGGTGTCCTCTTACTGCTAGACATGACATCACTACTAAGATGATTAATCTGTTGGTGTCCTCTTACTGCTAGACATGACTTCACCACTAAGGTGATTCATCTGTTGTTGTCCTCTAACTGATAGACATGACATCACTACTAAGATGATTAATCTGTTGGTGTCCTCTTACTGCTAGACATGACTTCACCACTAAGATGATTCATCTGTTGATGTCCTCTTACTGCTAGACATGACTTCACCACTAAGATGATTCATCTGTTGATGTCCTCTTACTGCTAGACATGACTTCACTACTAAGGTGATTCATCTGTTGATGTCCTCTTACTGCTAGACATGACTTCACCACTAAGGTGATTCATCTGTTGTTGTCCTCTAACTGATAGACATGACATCACTACTAAGGTGATTCATATGTTGATGTCCTCTGACTGCTACTGATATTTAGGCTAATGATGTTTAGGCTACTGATATTTAGGCTAATGATGTTTAGGCTACTGATATTTAGGCTCATGATATTTAGGCTAATGATGTTTAGGCTCATTATGTTTAGGCTAATGATGTTTAGGCTACTGATGTTTAGGCTACTGATGTTAAAGCTAATGATGTTTAGGCTAATGATGTTTAGGCTACTGATGTTTAGGCTACTGATGTTTAGGCTACTGATGTTTAGGCTAATGATGTTTAGGCTAATGATGTTTAGGCTAATGATGTTTAGGCTACTGATATTTAGGCTAATGATGTTTAGGCTACTGATGTTTAGGCTAATGATGTTTAGGGTACAGATATTTATTCTAATGATATTTAGGCTACTGATGTTTAGGCTACTGATGTTAAAGCTAATGATGTTTAGGCTACTGATATTTAGGCTAATGATGTTTAGTCTTCTGATGTTTAGGCTACTGATGTTTAGGCCAATGATGTTTAGGCTAATGAAATTTAGGCTACTGATGTTTAGGCTAATGATGTTTAGGCCAATAATGTTTAGGCTAATGATATTTAGGCTAATGATGTTTAGGCTACTGATGTTTTCACTACTGATATTTGATTCCTACCGCTTGACATGACATCACCAAAACACAACTACCGGAAGGTCCATCATTCCATTTTGCTTTGTTCTTTTTCAACTTGCCCAAAACCTCCCTCCCTCTATTCCCTCTCTTCCCACCTTCCCTCCACCCCCCCCCCCCCCCCCCTTCCTGGTCTCATTCCCAGGTCTGCATCCATCACGATGCGAGAGGACTCCTCCACCCTGACAGCTTTGTCAATATAAATTACTCCAGTATGGCTGGAGAGGCCATCAGCGGCCCCTCACCCAAACCACATCTCCAACAGCCCCACGGCCCTTCACCAGAACCTCAACGGACCCTCACCTCCAACGGCCACACTGCCCCTCACCAGACACTCACGGACCAGCATCTGTGTGTGTGTGTGTGTGTGTGTGTGTGTGTGTGTGTATGTGTGTGTGTGTGTGTGTGTGTGTCTCTGTGTGTCTCTGTGTGTCTCTGTGTGTGTCTGTGTGTGTGTGTGTGTGTGTGTGTGTCTGTGTGTGTGTCTGTGTGTCTGTCTGTCTGTCTGTCTGTCTGTCTGTCTGCCTGCGTGTGTGATGATGTTGGTGGTGTTGTCTTTTAAAATGAGGGTTGTTCTGCTTTAGTAATATTATGGTCTATTTCCCTGCTTCAAATGGGCTCCCTGGACAGTTGATTTACCAAAGGACTACAGATAATTAACATTTCAGTAATTAGGCTTATGAGAAACATATCACATAACTGAAATATGCCTTATTATAAAAATACAAAAAAACAAAAAAAAACACTATGGTTTGATATTATGTAGATTTAAAAAGCCACCCTTTGGGGTTTTAATTCATTAATTATTAAAAAAGCTTGTTTTATTTACTTTTCTGTGAGTAAAACACTAGAACACCATCCATTGTTATTTTCGTTTGCAGTTCGTTTACTCCCACAATGGCGAGCAAATGACGATTCCGAGATGACAAGAGGAAGAGAGGAAGAGGAAGAGAGGAAGAGGAAGACTGGTGATCCGTTGTTTTACTTTTTCTCTTGTCCCCACCTCTTCTTCTGACTAGCTGTAATAACACACAGAACACTTTATTAACACACAGAATACTGTATTAACACAGAGAATACTGTATTAACACACAGAACACAGAACACTGTATTAACACACAGAATACTGTATTAACACACAGAACACTGAACACTGTATTAACACACAGAACACTGTATTAAAACACAGAACACAGAACACTGTATTAACATACAGAACACAGAACACTGTATTAACACACAGAACACAGAACACTGTATTAACACACATAACACTGTATTAACACACAGAACACAGAACACTGTATTAACACACAGCACACAGAACACTATATTAACACAGAGAACACTGTATTAACACACAGAGCACAGGACACTGTATTAACACACAGAACACTGTATTAACACACAGAACACAGAACACTGTCTTAACACACAGAACACTGTATTAACACACAGAACACAGAACACTGTATTAACACACAGCACACAGAACACTATATTAACACACAGAACACTGTATTAACACACAGAACACTGTATTAACACACAGAACACAGAACACTGTATTAACACACATAACACTGTATTAACACACAGAACACAGAACATTGTATTAACATACAGAACACAGAACACTGTATTAACACAAAGAACACAGAACACTGTATTAACACACATAACACTGTATTAACACACAGAACACAGAACACTGTATTAACACACAGCACACAGAACACTATATTAACACAGAGAACACTGTATTAACACACAGAACACAGGACACTGTATTAACACACAGAACACTGTATTAACACACAGAACACAGAACACTGTCTTAACACACAGAACACTGTATTGACACACAGAACACAGAACACTGTATTAACACACAGCACACAGAACACTATATTAACACACAGAACACTGTATTAACACACAGAACACTGTATTAACACACAGAACACAGAACACTGTATTAACACACAGAACACTGTATTAACACACAGAACACAGAACATTGTATTAACACACAGCACACAGAACACTATATTAACACACAGAACACTGTATTAACACACAGAACACTGTATTAACACACAGAACACAGAACACTGTATTAACACACAGAATACTGTATCAACACACAGAATACTGTATTAACACACAGAACACTGTATTAACACACAGAATACTGTATCAACACCCCAAGAATACTGTATTAACACACAGAACACAGAACACTGTATTAACACACAGAACACTGTATTAACACACAGAACACAGAACACTGTATTAACACACAGAACACTGTATTAACACACAGAACACTGTATTAACACACAGCACACAGAACACTGTATTAACACACAGAACACTGTATTAACACACAGAATACAGAATACTGTATCAACACACAGAACACAGAACACTGTATTAACACACAGAACACTGTATTAACACACAGAATACAGAATACTGTATTAACACACAGAACACTGTATTAACACACAGAATACAGAATACTGTATTAACACACAGAACACAGAACACTGTATTAACACACATAACACTGTATTAACACACAGAACACTGTATTAACACACAGAACATTGTATTAACACAGAACACAGAACACTGTATTAACACACAGAACATAGAACACTGTATTAACACAAAGAACATTGTATTAACACACAGAACACAGAATACTGTATTAACACACAGAGCACTGTATTAACACACAGATCACAGACCACTGTATTAACACATAGATCACAGAACACTGTATTAACACATAGATCACAGAACACTGTATTAACACACAGATCACAGAGCACTGTATTAACACACAGATCACAGAACACTGTATTAACACACAGATCACAGAACACTGTATTAACACACAGATCACAGAGCACTGTATTAACACACAGAACACAGAACACTGTATTAACACACAGATCACAGAGCACTGTATTAACACACAGATCACAGAACACTGTATTAACACACAGATCACAGAACACTGTATTAACACACAGATCACAGAACACTGTATTAACACACAGATCACAGACCACTGTATTAACACACAGATCACAGAACACTGTATTAACACACAGATCACAGAACACTGTATTAACACACAGAACACAGAACACTGTATTAACACACAGATCACAGAACACTGTATTAACACACAGATCACAGACCACTGTATTAACACACAGATCACAGAACACTGTATTAACACACAGATCACAGAACACTGTATTAACACACAGAACACAGAACACTGTATTAACACACAGAACACAGAACACTGTATTAACACACAGATCACAGACCACTGTATTAACACACAGATCACAGAACACTGTATTAACACACAGAACACAGAACACTGTATTAACACATAGAACACAGAACACTGTATTAACACACAGAACACAGAACACTGTATTAACACACAGATCACAGAACACTGTATTAACACACAGATCACTGTATTAACACACAGAATACAGAATACTGTATTAACACACAGAACACTGTATTAACACACAGAACACTGTATTAACACACAGAACACTGTATTAATACACAGAACACTGTATTAACACACAGAACACAGAACACTATATTAACACACAGAATACTGTATTAACACACAGAACACTGTATTAACACACAGAACACAGAACACTGTATTAACACACAGAATACTGTATTAACACACAGAATACTGTATTAACACACAGAACACTGTATTAACACACAGAACACAGAACACTATATTAACACACAGAACACTGTATTAACACACAGAACACTGTATTAACACACAGAACACAGAACACTGTATTAACACACAGAACACTGTATTAACACACAGAACACAGAACATTGTATTAACACACAGCACACAGAACACTATATTAACACACAGAACACTGTATTAACACACAGAACAATGTATTAACACACAGAACACAGAACACTGTATTAACACACAGAATACTGTATTAACACACAGAATACTGTATTAACACACAGAACACTGTATTAACACACAGAACACTGTATTAATACACAGAACACTGTATTAACACACAGAACACAGAACACTATATTAACACACAGAATACTGTATTAACACACAGAACACTGTATTAACACACATAACACAGAACACTGTATTAACACAAAGAATACTGTATTAACACACAGAATACTGTATCAACACACAGAATACTGTATTAACACACAGAACACAGAACACTGTATTAACACACAGAACACTGTATTAACACACAGAACACAGAACACTGTATTAACACACAGAACACTGTATTAACACACAGAACACTGTATTAACACACAGCACACAGAACACTGTATTAACACACAGAACACTGTATTAACACACAGAATACAGAATACCGTATCAACACACAGAACACAGAACACTGTATTAACACACAGAACACTGTATTAACACACAGAATACAGAATACTGTATTAACACACAGAACACAGAACACTGTATTAACACACATAACACTGTATTAACACACAGAACACTGTATTAACACACAGAACATTGTATTAACACAGAACACAGAACACTGTATTAACACACAGAACATAGAACACTGTATTAACACAAAGAACATTGTATTAACACACATAACACAGAATACTGTATTAACACACAGAGCACTGTATTAACACACAGATCACAGACCACTGTATTAACACATAGATCACATAACACTGTATTAACACACAGATCACAGAACACTGTATTAACACACAGATCACAGAGCACTGTATTAACACACAGATCACAGAACACTGTATTAACACACAGATCACAGAACACTGTATTAACACACAGATCACAGAGCACTGTATTAACACACAGAACACAGAACACTGTATTAACACACAGATCACAGAGCACTGTATTAACACACAGATCACAGAACACTGTATTAACACACAGATCACAGAACACTGTATTAACACACAGATCACAGAACACTGTATTAACACACAGATCACAGACCACTGTATTAACACACAGATCACAGAACACTGTATTAACACACAGATCACAGAACACTGTATTAACACACAGAACACTGTATTAACACACAGATCACAGAACACTGTATTGACACACAGATCACAGACCACTGTATTAACACACAGATCACAGAACACTGTATTAACACACAGATCACAGAACACTGTATTAACACACAGAACACAGAACACTGTATTAACACACAGAACACAGAACACTGTATTAACACACAGATCACAGAACACTGTATTAACACACAGATCACAGACCACTGTATTAACACACAGATCACAGAACACTGTATTAACACACAGAACACAGAACACTGTATTAACACATAGAACACAGAACACTGTATTAACACACAGAACACAGAACACTGTATTAACACACAGATCACAGAACACTGTATTAACACACAGAACACAGAACACTGTATTAACACACAGATCACTTTATTTGCACACAGACCACTTTAACAAACAGAACACTCTATTAAACTAAATATATAGATTTTTTGAGATTGAAAGTAGCCACCCTTCACCTTGAATGCATTTTAATTAACACGTATGCCCTGTTAAAAGTTAATTTGAGGAATGTATTTCCTTCTAATTCGTTATGACAAGGTAAGGGGTGATATACAGAAGATTGCCCTATTTGGTAATAGACCAAGTCCATAATATTGAGAGAACAGCTCAAATAAGCAAAGAGAAATAACAGTTCATCATTACTTTAAGCCATGAAGGTCAGTCAATCTGGAAAATTTCAAGAACTTTTTTTTTGCAGTCGCAAAAACCATCAAGCTCCATGATGAAATTGGCTCTCATGAGGACCGCCACAGGAAAGGAAGACCCAGAGTTACCTCTGCTGCAGAGGAAAAATTCCTTAGAGTTACCAGGCTCAGAAATTGCAGCCCACATAAATATTGCATGGAGTCTGCTTGAATCAGGCCTTCATGATCGAATTTCTGCAATGAAACCACTACTAAAGTACACAAAAATGAAGAGACAAGCTTGGGCCAAGAAACACGAACAATGGACATTAGACCAGTGGAAATCTGTCCTTTGGTCAGATAAATTCAAAACTGAGATGTTTGTTTTCAACCGCCCTGTCTTTGTGAGATGCAGAGTAGGTGAATAGATGATCTCCGCAGGTGTGGTTCCCACCATGAAGCATGGAGGAGGAGGTGCTATGGTGTAGGGGTGCTTTTCTGGTGCCACTGTCTGTGATTTATTGAGAATTCAAGTCACACTTAACAAGCATGTCTACAACAGCTTTCTGCAGTGATACGCCATGCCCATCTGACACTTATCTCCGACCCTTATCTCCGACCCTTAGCTCCAACCCTTATCTCCGACCCTTAGCTCCGACCCTCTTAACCCTTAGCTCCGACCCTTAGCTCCGCCCCTTAGCTCCGACCCTTAGCTCCGACCCTTAGCTCCGACCCTTAGCTCCGACCCCTAGCTCTGACACTTAGCTCCGACCATTAGCTCCGACCCTTAGCTCCGACCCTTAGCTCCGACCCTCTTAGCCCTTAGCTCCGACCCTTAGCTCCGACCCTTAGCTCCGACCCTTAGCTCCGCCCCTTAGTTCCAACCCTTAGCTCCGCCCCCTAGCTCCAACCCTTAGCTCCGCCCCTTAGCTCCGACCCTTAGCTCCGACCCTTAGCTCCGACCCTTAGCTCCAACCCCTAGCTCTGACCCTTAGCTCCGACCATTAGCTCCGACCCTTAGCTCCGACCCTTAGCTCCGACCCTCTTAGCCCTTAGCTCCGACCCTTAGCTCCGACCCTTAGCTCCGACCCTTAGCTCCGCCCCTTAGTTCCAACCCTTAGCTCCGCCCCCTAGCTCTGACCCTTAGCTCCGACCCTTAGCTCCGACCCTTAGCTCCGACCCTTAGCTCCGACCCCTAGCTCTGACCCTTAGCTCCGACCATTAGCTCCGACCCTTAGCTCCGACCCTTAGCACCGACCCTCTTAGCCCTTAGCTCCGACCCTTAGCTCCGCCCCCTAGCTCCAACCCTTAGCTCCGCCCCTTAGATCCGCTCCCTAGCTCGGAACCTTAGCTCCGGCCCTTAGCTCCGGCCCTTAGCTCTGCCCCTTAGCTCTGACCCTTAGCTCCAACCCTTAGCGCCGACCCTCTTAGCCCTTAGCTCCGCCCTTTAGCTCCGCCCCTTAGCTCCAACCCTTAGCTCCGACCCTTAGCTCTGACCCTTTGCTCCGACCCTCAGCTCCGACCCTCTTAACCCTTAGCTCCGCCCCTTAGCTCCGACCCTCTTAGCCCTTAGCGCCGACCCTTAGCTCCGACCCTTAGCTCCGACCCTTAGCTCCGATCCTTAGCTCCAACCCTTAGCTCCAAACTCTTAGCCCTTTAATAGCATCTGTTCTAATGATAAGTTTATTACCAGGAAGGCAGACGCTGAAGAGCATTTCAACAACACACTGCCAAGCACTGTACCACTGGGATCAAACTATATTTGTCAGACACACACACACCAGACATTGTGAGAGTGCCCTGGCGTCTCACAAATAAACAGCTACAGCAGAGGAACCAATTATTCGGGCAATTCTGCAATTAAGAGTTTCACTCAGGTTTATATTTTAATGAACTGACAGAAAGAGAAACGTCCTAGGATAAAAATTATTAACAATTTCAGCTCTGAGGTGACACTAATGTCTGAGTCCCAAATGACACCCGATATAGAGAATGGGGTTCCATTTGAGCCACAGCCACAGAACACAGCTCTGAGCACACCAATCACAACAAAGTGATGTTTCATTCAATTCTCTCTGTCACCTGTCACCATCTTAGAGCCATAATCTCTTTCAGTTTGTTGACAGACCCAATTATTTCAAAACTAATTATGTTCTGATCAAATGTGATGTGTAGAAAAATTTTGCTAAATGTTATTTTTAAAAGACATCATTTGAAGAATTGAGAGTAAAAGTCAGTCAGAGGTAGAATATGTTTTAATTTGCCTCTTTGAACTCATGACAATTATATGTATAGCATTGGTCTAATGATTAAAACATAATGTCTAAAATGTGTGTATTTACACGGTGGAATTGAACATATACCATCAGTCAATCACAGCTGAAATATGTTTTGTCATGAGATCTGGTGAAACTTCAACCTCAATCTGTCTGATTCAACGGGTCTTGAATCTATAATCAGACTCTATCCCAAATGGCACCCTAGTCCCTCTATATAGTGCACTGCTTTTTACCAGAGCCCTATTGGGGTTCTTAGAATAGTGCACTATGCAGGGATTCGAGCCGGATTGCCTTTAGGATTAGATGATCCACCAGATACTTCTGTGTGACTGATGCATCTTCTGTCACATACATCCATACATCTTCTGTATGTCCCAAATGGTACCCTATACAACAGTAGTACACTATATAGGGAACACGCTGTCACTTGGGACGCTGACACATGGTATACATCTTCTGTAGGGTCCAGTCGGGAGGCAATCTTCCTAAAATGCCATCTTAATACCTGTTGATGTTGCTGTTGATCACAGTATCAGTTGTGGGGTCAATGGCTGGGATGCATCAGAAATCACAGTATCAGTTGTGGTCATTGGCTGGGATGCATCAGAGATCACAGTATCAGTTGTGGGGTCAATGGCTGGGATGCATCAGAAATCACAGTATCAGTTGTGGTCATTGGCTGGGATGCATCAGAGATCACAGTATCAGTTGTGGTCATTGGCTGGGATGCATCAGAGATCACAGTATCAGTTTAAGTAATTGGCTGGGCTGCATCAGAGATCACAGTATCAGTTGTGGGGTCAATGGCTGGGATGCATCAGAAATCACAGTATCAGTTGTGGTCATTGGCTGGGATGCATCAGAGATCACAGTATCAGTTGTGGGGTCAATGGCTGGGATGCATCAGAGATCACAGTATCAGTAGTGGTAATTGGCTGGGATGCATCAGAGATCACAGTATCAGTTGTGGTCATTGGCTGGGATGCATCAGAGATCACAGTATCAGTTGTGGTAATTGGCTGGGCTGCATCAGAGATCACAGTATCAGTTGTGGTCATTGGCTGGGATGCATCAGAGATCACAGTATCAGTTGTGGGGTCAATGGCTGGGATGCATCAGAGATCACAGTATCAGTTGTGGTAATTGGCTGGGATGCATCAGAGATCACAGTATCAGTTGTGGTCATTGGCTGGGATGCATCAGAGATCACAGTATCAGTTGTGGGGTCAATGGCTGGGATGCATCAGAGATCACAGTATCAGTTGTGGTAATTGGCTGGGATGCATCAGAGATCACAGTATCAGTTGTGGTCATTGGCTGGGATGCATCAGAGATCACAGTATCGGTAAAATACTGCTTCTCTTTAATTTGTTATATTTTAAGTATCTATTTTTTACTTAACACTTAATTTTCTGAAACTGCATTGTTGGTTAAAACATGTCTAGGACTGGGGTTCCGGTTCCGCTAGCAGAACCCCCCAGCAACAGCCAGTGAAAGTGCAGGACGCCAAATTCAAAACAACTCATCCCATAATTAGAATTCCTCAAGCATACAAGTATGTTACACCATTTTAAAGATACAATTCTCGTTAATCCAGCCACAGTGTCTGATTTCAAAAAGGATTTACAGCGAAAGCACCACTAATGATTATGTTAGGTCACCACCAAGCCACAGAAAAACACAGCCATTTTTCAGCCAAATCTTCATCAGATGACACTCATAGGACTTATAATAATAAACATTAATAAAGATACGACTATTATACATGGAACTTTAGATAAACTTCTCCTTAATGCAACTGCTGTGTCAGATTTCAAAAAAGCTTTACGGAGAAAGCAAACCATGCAATAATCTGAGTACAGTGTTCAGACAACAAAGCAGCCAAAAAGATACTGGGTAGTCAACATTACTCAGAAATATAATTTTAAATATTCACTTACCTTTGATGATCTTCTTCAGAATGCACTCCCAGGAATCCCAGTTCCACCATAAATGTTTGATTTGTTCGATAATGTCCATCAGTTGTGTCCAAATATCTTCTTTTGTTAGGGTGTTCGGTAAACAAATCCAAAACGCGTTCAGGTTGCGCCGAACGTCGGACGAAAAATTAAAAAAGTTCCGTTACAGCCCGTAGAAACATGCCAAACTAAGTATGGAATCAATCTTTAGGATGTTTTTAACATAAAACTACATTTGCATTAATGTCAGAGTGATTGAAGGGACGATAGAGTGGTGAGAACCAGGCAGTTAGACAGTTTAGTAGGCTACTAATGACCAGCAGCAGCATCAGAGCTTGGAGGAGACTAATTACCGAAGACTAAATGATCCGGGGTGTGGCGTAATACGGTCACTGCAACAGCCCTAGTTCTAATTCACTGCAATTGCATAGCCCATTGAAATGTAGCTCAAAATGAGCTCATGGCCTCTCATGAAGTGTTTGATTAGATATTCAAATACGTTTGCCTTGATGTTTATGTGCAACTCTCTGTTGTTGTTCTTTGTTGCGCCGCTTTGCTTTATCTTGGCCAGGTCGCAGTTGTAATTGAGAACTTGTTCTAAACTGGTCTACCTGGTTAAATAAAGGTGATCTGGTCTACCTGGTTAAATAAAGGTGATCTGGTCTACCTGGTTAAATAAAGGTGATCTGGTCTACCTGGTTAAATAAAGGTGATCTGGTCTACCTGGTTAAATAAAGGTGATCTGGTCTACCTGGTTAAATAAAGGAGATCTGGTCTACCTGGTTAAATAATGGTGATCTGGTCTACCTGGTTAAATAAAGGTGATCTGGTCTACCTGGTTAAATAAAGGTGATCTGGTCTACCTGGTTAAATAAAGGTGGAAACAGTGAATGTCGGAGTAATTAGAGAGACTTATAACCTGGCGGGTTCGAGCCCTGAATGCTGATTGGCTGAAAGCCATGGTATATCAGACCGCATACCAGGGGTATGACAAAGCATTTATATACATTGGTATCCAGTTTATAATAGCAATAAAGTCAGAAGTTTACATACACCTTAACCAAATACATTGAATGCCAGCTTGTCACAATTCCTGATTAAATCCTAGTAAAAATTCCCTGTCTTAGGTCAGTTAGGATCACCACTTTATTTTAAGAATGTGAAATATCAGAATAATAGTAGAGAGAATGATTTATTTCATATGTTTATATCATGACTAGGGCTGAGGTGACATGTTCAGGGCTTTATATCATGACCAGGGCTGAGGTGACATGTCCAGGGCTTTATATCATGACCAGGGCTGAGGTGACATGTCCAGGGCTTTATATCATGACCAGGGCTGAGGTGACATGTTCAGGGCTTTATATCATGACCAGGGCTGAGGTGACATGTACAGGGCTTTATATCATGACTAGAGCTCAGGTGACATGTCCAGGACTCTATATCATGACCAAGGCTGAGGTGACATGTTCAGGGCTTTATATCATGACCAGGGCTGAGGTGACATGTACAGGGCTTTATATCATGACCAAGGCTGAGGTGACATGTTCAGGGCTTTATATCATGACCAGGGCTGAGGTGACATGTACAGGGCTTTATATCATGACCAGGGCTGAGGTGACATGTCCAGGGCTTTATATCATGACCAGGGCTGAGGTGACATGTCCAGGGCTTTATATCATGACCAGGGCTGAGGTGACATGTCCAGGGCTCTATATCATGACCAGGGCTGAGGTTACATGTTCAGGGCTTTATTTTATGGCTACGGCGCGCACACACACACACACACACACACACACACACACACACACACACTAGGCGCACGTACGCACGCACGCACACACACATGCACACACACACACACACACACACCTACACTGCTTGCATGTACGCACACACACACACACACACACACACCTATGCGCACGTGCTCGTACGCACGCACACACACTTCACCCGTTGACAATATATGAATACTGTATATTATCTCTAGTTCGTAATGTCTAGTTACTGTTATTGTGAATACCTTGACAACAAAACAAATATGAGGCTATACACAGAGGTAGTGGTACCGAGTCAATGTGCTGGGCTACAGGTTAGTAATGAGGCTATACACAGGGGTAGTGGTACCGAGTCAATGTGCTGGGGTACAGGTTAGTAATGAGGCTATACACAGAGGTAGCGGTACCAAGTCAATGTGCTGGGCTACAGGTTAGTAATGAGGCTATACACAGGGGTAGTGGTACCAAGTCAATGTGCTGGGCTACAGGTTAGTAATGAGGCTATACACAGGGGTAGTGGTACCGAGTCAATGTGCTGGGGTACAGGTTAGTAATGAGGCTATACACAGAGGTAGTGGTACCGAGTCAATGTGCTGGGCTACAGGTTAGTAATGAGGCTATACACAGGGGTAGTGGTACCGAGTCAATGTGCTGGGGTACAGGTTAGTAATGAGGCTATACACAGAGGTAGCGGTACCAAGTCAATGTGCTGGGCTACAGGTTAGTAATGAGGCTATACACAGGGGTAGTGGTACCAAGTCAATGTGCTGGGCTACAGGTTAGTAATGAGGCTATACACAGGGGTAGTGGTACCGAGTCAATGTGCTGGGGTACAGGTTAGTAATGAGGCTATACACAGAGGTAGCGGTACCAAGTCAATGTGCTGGGGTACAGGTTAGTAATGAGGCTATACACAGGGGTAGTGGTACCAAGTCAATGTGCTGGGGTACAGGTTAGTAATGAGGCTATACACAGAGGTAGCGGTACCAAGTCAATGTGCTGGGGTACAGGTTAGTAATGAGGCTATACACAGGGGTAGCGGTACCGAGTCAATGTGCTGGGCTACAGGTTAGTAATGAGGCTATACACAGAGGTAGCGGTACCGAGTCAATGTGCTGGGCTACAGGTTAGTAATGAGGCTATACACAGAGGTAGCGGTACCAAGTCAATGTGCTGGGCTACAGGTTAGTAATGAGGCTATACACAGAGGTAGTGGTACCAAGTCAATGTGCTGGGGTACAGGTTAGTAATGAGGCTATACACAGAGGTAGTGGTACCAAGTCAATGTGTTGGGGTACAGGTTAATAATGAGGCTATACACAGGGGTAGCGGTACCAAGTCAATGTGCTGGGTATATCTGGCCCCGCAGCTTTGTGAATGTTGACCTGTTTAAAGGTCTTGCTCACATTGACTACAGAGAGCATGATCACACAGTCGTCCGTAACAGCTGGTGCTCTCATGCATGCTTCAGAATTGCTTGCCTTTGAACCGAGCATAAAAGGCATTTAGCTCGTCTGGTAGGCTTGCGTCACTGGGCAGCTCATGACTGGTTTGTCCCTTTGTCGTCCGTAGTAGTTTTCGAACCCTGACACATCCGATGAGCATGAGTTTAGAAAATAATGTAAAAAATTACATGATTTCTCATAATCTGTTTCTTGAGTCTGGGAATTTAAGATGTCCTAGATAACAAGTATTTTCTTCAAACCCTGAACAGACAACAACTTGACAGGAAGCTAATCAACTAGACATCGATCAGAAAAGGCTACCCTAGATGACCCGGTGGGGGTGTCTCAGAGATTCAGGCAGTGCGGACTGGTCAGTTGGTCTAGAGGAGGAGGGGTGTATTCTGTGTCTGTATTGACTTTGATCCCAGCCGGCCTCACCCATCCCCCGTCCCCCCTCACCTCCTCTTAGTCCAGACTGATCAAAGCATAGAAACAGGCCAGAGTATTACCCCCTGCATGCGCTTACATCACCACAGTGCTTCTTATTTATTGAAGTTGTAGGCTTTTTAACATTCAGCAACACGCCTCGTGTACTACTTTATTAGTATATCTGTCAGACATTTATTTCTCTCTTGGATGGTGTACATAGACTAGTCTCTCTCTCTCTACCTCTCTCTCAATATATATATATATATATATATATATATATATATATATATCTACCTCTCTCTCTCTCTCTTTCTCTCTCTACCTCTCTCTCCCTCTACCTCTCTCTCTACCTCTCTCTCTTCCTCTCTCTCTCTTGGATGGTGTACATCTCTCTCTCTCTCTCTCTACCTCTCTCTCGACCTCTCTCTCTACCTCTCTCTCTACCTCTCTCTCTCTCTCTGTGTGTGTGTGTGACACTGCCTTTACACTTTGATCTGTGACTCTAGTCCTCCCCACATGAATAGAAGAGGTGGGAAAGCAGACAGGCAATTGAAGCCATGCATTGTCAGGGAAGCTGCTGCTCCTTTAAAGCTCTATTCTGGTAGAGAGAAAGACAGAAACAGAGGGAGAGACTTCTGGCTGACAGGAGAAATGTTTTGATAGAGAGAAAGACAGAAACAAAGTTAAATACTGACAGGAGATCTGTTTTGATAGAGAGAAAGACGGAAACAGAGGGAGAGACTTCTGAATGACAGGATCTCTGTTGTGATAGAGAGATTGACAGAAACAGAGAGACTTCTGAATGACAGGATCTCTGTTGTGATAGAGAGAATGACAGAAACAGAGAGACTTCTGAATTACGGGATCTCTGTTGTGATAGAGAGAATGACAGAAACAGAGAGACTTCTGAATGACAGGATCTCTGTTGTGATAGAGAGAATGACAGAAACAGAGAGACTTCTGAATTACGGGATCTCTGTTGTGATAGAGAGATTGACAGAAACAGAGAGACTTCTGAATGACAGGATCTCTGTTGTGATAGAGAGAATGACAGAAACAGAGATAATTCTGAATTACGGGATCTCTGTTGTGATAGAGAGATTGACAGAAACAGAGAGAATTCTGAATTACGGGATCTCTGTTGCACAGGTGCTAAAAATATGTTTATTTAAACTCCTAATAACATGCATGTCTATTTTGAGAATGCAGTGTTTGGGACATGTCTTACTCAGAGATACTGAAAATGAACGCAGGCAGAACTGATTCCCTGAGTTTAATAATGGCATTTGTGAGATCAAGAGAAAATGTGTATCTTACTAATTGTTAATACTCAATTAGGGTTATAGTTAAGCTTAGCCACAGTCATGCTGTGTTTAGGAATCATCCCGAATCATCTCCATAGGGTTAGTCGCAGTCAGGCTGATTTCAGAATTCTTGGATCGTGGATTGTGGATCGTTACCACAATCATACATTACTGACACATCCATCCATCCATCCATCCATCCATCCATCCATCCATCCATCCATCCATCCATCCATCCACTCACTAACTCACTAACTCACTCACTCACTCACTCACTCACCCACCCATCCATCCATCCATTCATCCATTCATCCACTCACTCACTCACTCACTCACTCACTCACTCACTCATCCATCCATCCATCCATCCATCCATCCATCTACTCACTCACTCATCAATTCAATAATTCATTCATTCAGATTCACAATTTCACCGTAAAGAGAGAAAATACATTGAGTAAGGTCAATATCATAAACCGCTACAAAAAAATGTAGGCTGGCCATGTGAGGCTGTCCATTTAATAACAAATTCTTGTTGACCGGTCAAGGCAGGCAGGGGTCAGAAAACCAGAGGCGGGGCAACGGTACCGGAAGGCAGACAGGCTCAGGGTCAGGGGCAGTAGAGTGGTCAGGCAGGCAGGCTCAGGGTCAGGGTCAGTAGAGTGGTCAGGCAGGTAGGCTCGGTGTGAGGGGCAGTAGAGTGGTCAGGCAGGCAGGCAGGCTCAGGGTCAGGGGCAGTAGAGTGGTCGGGCAGGCAAGCAGGCTCAGGGTCAGGGGCAGTAGAGTGGTCAGGCAGGCAGGCTCAGGGTCAGGGGCAGTAGAGTGGTCGGGCAGGCAAGCAGGCTCAGGGTCAGGGGCAGTAGAGTGGTCGGGCAGGCAAGCAGGCTCAGGGTCAGGGGCAGTAGAGTGGTCAGGCAGGCAGGCAGGCAGGCTCAGGGTCAGGGGCAGTAGAGTGGTCAGGCAGGCAGGCAGGCTCAGGGTCAGGGGCAGTAGAGTGGTCAGGCAGGCAGGCTCAGGGTCAGGGTCAGTAGAGTGGTCAGGCAGGTAGGCTTGGTGTGAGGGGCAGTAGAGTGGTCAGGCAGGCAGGCAAGCAGGCTCAGGGTCAGGGGCAGTAGAGTGGTCAGGCAGGCAGGCAGGCTCAGGGTCAGGGGCAGTAGAGTGGTCAGGCAGGCAGGCTCAGGGTCAGGGTCAGTAGAGTGGTCAGGCAGGTAGGCTCGGTGTGAGGGGCAGTAGAGTGGTCAGGCAGGCAGGCAGGCAGGCTCAGGGTCAGGGGCAGTAGAGTGGTCAGGCAGGCAAGCAGGCTCAGGGTCAGGGGCAGTAGAGTGGTCAGGCAGGCAGGCTCAGGGTCAGGGTCAGTAGAGTGGTCAGGCAGGTAGGCTCGGTGTGAGGGGCAGTAGAGTGGTCAGGCAGGCAGGCAGGCAGGCTCAGGGTCAGGGGCAGTAGAGTGGTCAGGCAGGCAAGCAGGCTCAGGTTCAGGGGCAGTAGAGTGGTCAGGCAGGCAGGCTCCGAGTCAGGACAGGCAAGGGTCTAAACCAGGAGGGTGAGGAAACAGAGAGACCGGGAAAGCAGGAGCTGAGAACAAAAACGCTGGTTGACTTGACAAACAAGGAACAGACAAACAGAGAAGGCAGGTATAAATACCCAGGGGATAATGGGGAAGATGGGTGACACCTGGAGCGGGGTGGAGCCAATCACAAAGACAGGTGAAACACATCAGGTGTTGTTTTGTATTGATTGATTTGGATGATGTTTTGCACTGCTAGTACAACAGTTTTCACCTTACAGTGAAATGCCTACTTACAAACCCTCGATGCCTTCTTTAATGAGAGTGGATGTGCTTTCCAGAAAGTTATCTAAGAGTGTTTGGATATTTTGGCTACTGGTTGATTTCTGTTATTCTTCTGTGCTGTTTTGGGCCTATCTGTATGAATGTCTGATGTTGTACAGCTTACTGGGCTGTGAATGTGTGGTTTTTTCCATGTCTGTTCTTTTGAGGAACAACTTAATTTGGCTGTGATCAGACAGAGGTGTTAGTGGCTTGATGGTGAATGAGCTGAGAGAGAAAGGGTCAATGTCTGTGATCATATAGTCTAAGTGCTGTGGCCAAGAGGTGAGCAATAGGTGAATCTCCCCAAAGAGTCGTAACCTACCATTGACAAAGTACAGACCCAGGCTTCGACAGAGCTGCAAAAGATTCCTTCCGTTTTTGTTGATGGTGCTGTCACTGTTGTTTCTATGGGGGAAAATAAGACAGTTAGAAACGGTATGGCCTGTAATAAAGCTGTCCCCTCGTGTGGTCGTTAGATCAGGTAGTGTTCCTTGGCACAAATTTGTGTCCCCACAGATGAGCACATTTCTCTGGGACATGAAATGGCACGTCCCTTCCCTCGAGGGTGGGGAAGATCTCCTCTGAGTAATATGGGGATTTTGAGGGGGGGATTTATATTGAGCAAAGGAACACATATATATATATATTTCTCTCTCTCTCTGACTCCCTCTCCCTTTCTTTCTGTCTCTCTCTCTCTGTCACTCCCTCTCTCTGTCTCTCTGTCACTCCCTCTCTCTGTCTCTCTGTCTCTCTGTCACTCCCTCTCTCTGTCTCTCTGTCTAAGGGGCTTTATTGAAACATATGTTTGCCAATAAAGAAAAGTCTATATATATAGTGTTCAAATGAAGTAAGATTAGGGAGGTAAGGCCGCAGTGGCGAAATAATTAAACTGTGGCGATAGATGTGCAGAAGATGAATGTGCAAGTTGAGATACTGGGATGCAAAGGAGCACCCCAGGGAAATATATAACAAGGGAAATACATAACAATGGAATAACAAGGGAAATAAATAACAAACAATAGTTAAATAAACAATAAAAAATATACAGAACAAAAGTTCCAAAAGAATGAAGACATTTCAAATGTCATATTATGTCTATGTACAGAGTTGCAACAATGTACTAAAGTACATTAAAGTTTAAAAAAGGGAAAATTAATAAGCATAAATATGGGTTGTATTTACAATGGTGTTTTATTCTTCACTGGTTGCCCTTTTCTCGTGACAACAGGTCATAAATCTTGTTGCTGTGATGACACACTGTGATATGTCATGCAATAGATATGGGAGTTTATCAAAATTGGATTTGTTTTCAAAATATTTGTGGGTCTGTGTATTTTAAAGGGGAAAAATGTGCCTCTAATATGGTCATACATTTGGCAGGAGGTTAGGGTAGGCAGGTAGCCTAGTGGTTAGAGCGTTAGGCCAGTCACCGAAAGGTTGCTGGATCAAATCCCTGATCTGACAAGGTACAAATCTGTCATTCTACCCCTGAACAAGGTAGTTACCCCATTGTTCCCAGTAGGCTGTCATGGTAAACAGAATTTGTTCTTAACTGACTTGCCTAGTTAAATAAAAAGAAGTGGAGATCAGTTTTCACCTCATTTTGTGGGCAGCGTGCTCATAGCCTGTCTTCTCTTGAGAGCCATGTCTGCCTACGACGGCCTGTCTCAATAGCAAGGCTATGCTCACTGAGTCTGTACATAGTCAAAGCTTTACTTAAGTTTGGGTCAGTCACAGTGGTCAGGTATTCTGCCTCTGTGTACTCTCTGTACACAGTACAAATACAAAATTAAAAAAATTTAAAAATCAATATGTCCTTTAAATCAACAGCTATATTTCTAAATAGGATCAGGTCAGAAACATAAATAACATTAATTGCATTTCTCGTTCCATGAGCATAAAGCGATGTGCATGCAGGCCTGCTCTACAGCAGGAGGATGTTTGTCCTATCCATTGAATATAGTTCATTAAATAGTGTACACTAACCGTACAATAGGCCTAGCTAGAACAATATAACACGAAGCTTGTTTTTTTTTAATTAGCTTCAACATGGACATATGAATCATCTCACATTGCATTCGCATTTTGAAAATGCGCTGCGTGATCGAGCTATGGACAATTGAACACCGCACAAACCTTATAATAAGATTAGCCTAGCGTTGAGGTGTTCTGTTATTGACTTTGCCACCTGAAAGGTAAACAAACAAACAGTTTTATAGGCCTATGCACAATGCACTAAATAGGCATTTCTGTCACAGTCATGAAGTCTGTTAACAAATTAGAGAGGTACGAAGGAAAATTACATATTCTCCTGTCCTAGAGCCTAGGCCATTTTCCTATCCAGCCCGAATCCCACTGAAACCCCAAATCCTGACTCACATATCTCACATATCTCACATGACAATTCCTAACTTTATTCTGTAATCCATAAATGTGCATTTCTCTCACGCTTCGCTGCATTGTCAACACATTTCATGTCTGCGACAGAGATGGAGTGAATAAGCACGTCTCTTGACTACCTCAAAACCTTTCCCCCACTTGTCTGTCTCATACTGCTGCCCGTACGCACTGTATGTGAGTGTGATCATCAAGTGGTTACCTTGATATTTAAACTATTTCCTCTCTTCATCTCCGTATTCGTCAGCTGATCTGCCAATCGTCAACTCCGGTCAAAGGTTTGGACACACCCTTTTTGTTTAAAAAAATGTTCTACATTGTACTTTAGTAATGAAGACATTTAAACTTTGAAATAACACATATGGAATCATATAGTAACCAAAAAAGTGTTAAACAAATCAAAATATATTTTATACTTGAGATTATTCAAATAACCACCCTATGCCTTGATGACAGCATTGTACTCTCTTGGCATTCTCTCAACCAGCTTCATGAAGTAGTCACCTGGAATGCATTTCAATTAACAGGTGTGCCATGTTAAAAGTTAATGTGTGGAATTTCTTTCCTTCTTAATACGTTTGAGCCAATCAGTTGTGTTGTGACAAGGTGGGAGGGGGGGGGGGTATACAGTAGATAGCCCTATTTGGTGAAAGACCAAATCCATATTCCATATTATGTGAAGAACGGATCAAATAAGCAAAGAGAAACAACAGTACATAATTATTTTAAGACATGAAGATCAGTCAATAAGGGCACATTTCAAGAACTTTGAACGTTTCTTCAAGTGCAGTCGCAAAAACCATCAAGCGCTACGATGAAACTGGCTCTAATGAGGACCGCTAAAAAACGAATGGAAGACAGAGTTACCTCTGCTGCGGAGGATGAGTTTATTAGAGTTACCAGCCTCAGAAATTGCAGCCCAATTAAATGTTTCACAGAGTTTAAGTAACAGACACATCTCAACATCAACTGTTCAGAGGAGACTGTGTGAATCAGGCCTTCATGGTCGAATTGCTGCAAAGAAACCACTACTAAAGGACACCAGTAAGAAGAAGAGACGTGCTTGTGCCAAGAAACACGAGCAATGGACATAAGATCGGTGAAATTTGTCCTTTGGTCTGGAGTCCAAATTGGAGATTTTAGGTTCCAACAGCCATGTCTTTGAGAGATGCGGTGTGTTGGTGAACGGATGATCTCTGTATGCGTATTTCCCACCGTGAAGCATGGAGGAGGAGGTGTTATGGTGTTGGGGTGCTTTGCTGGTTACACTGTCTGTGATTTATTTAGATTTCAAGGCACACTTAACCAGCATGACTACCACAGCATTCTGCAGTGATACGCCATCCCATCTGATTTGCGCTTAGTGGGACTATCATTTGTTTTTCAACAGGACAATGACCAAACACACCTCCAGGCTGTGTAAGGGCTATTTTACCAAGAAGGAGAGTGATGGAGTGCTGCATCAGATGACCTTGCATCCACAATCCCCTGAACGGCCAACAAGTGCTCAGCATATGTGGGAACTCCTTCCTGACTGTTGGAAAAGCATTCCTCCTGAAGCTGGTTGAGAGAATGCCAAGAGTGTGCAAAGCATTCATCGAGGCAAAGCGTGGCTACTTTGAAGAACCTGAAATTTGAGATATATTTGTCGAAAAGTGTTTTGGGTTACTATATGATTCCATATTTTTTATTTTACCATTGTGATGTCTTCACTATTAATTATATAATGTAGAAAATAGTAAAAAAATATAGAAAAACCCTTGAATGAGTGCTTGTGTCTGGTGCTGTATATATGTTTCACAGGCACAGTATGCTTTACATTAGTTATGTTTTGTTATTAGTTGTTATCTGTCCCAACCTCCATTCAACCCCTCCCATCTACATGTACCTCTTAACACCATCCATAATGGATTTCTATTGCCATACATTTTTCAACTGTGCTGGACGATTCACAAAAGTTCTTAACCTTTCTATTCTCATTGCTTCTACAGATTGTAATTTGAAAATAAACATTCTTGCTAAAAGTATTATTAGAATATTGATTGATTGACTTTTCAGATCACCCAGTAGTGCTACCTGCAGGGTTAGCTCCAGGTAAATATTGCAATTCTTCAGCCCTTCCTGGACCTGTGACCAAAAACAAACTACATATGGACAGTACCAAAACAAATGATCTAATGATTCTGCTTCTTCTCAGCAAAACCTGCAGAGCTGGGAAGGTTGTATCCCTCATATAAACCCCCATGTAAATAAATTACATTCTATTGGTTGGTTGCAATCTGAATAAAGGGAAAAAGGCCATTCTTAAACCTAGGGTGAGACATTCTTATTAATTTGCTAGAGAACCAGTTCGGATTTAAGTATAACTTTTGTATGACTGAAGCCTTTTAGTGAGAGGTCTAATGCTTTAATATTTAATCATTTCTGCCCTCCAAATTCATATTCATTATATTAATAGTCCAGTTAAATTTTGTCTGGCTTGCCGTTCCAAATAAAATTGAATATTTTAAAAAACGGTTCTCTAGTTGTAAGACCATACAGCGATGTTTACCCCCCTTGGCATGTTTCCTATTTTGTTGCCTGGAATTAAAATGGACTTTGGGGGATTTGATATCATTTGATTTACTTACACAACATGCCTACCGTTTCGAAGATCCAAAATGTTTTATTTTTTTTTGTGAAACAAACAAGAAATAAGACATAAAAATGAAAACCTGAGTGTGCATAACTATTCACCCCCCACAAAGTCAATACTTTGTAGAACCACCTTTTGCAGCAATTACAGCTGCAAGTCTCTTGGAGTTTGTCTCTATAAGCTTGGCACATCTAACCACTGGGGTGGCTTTTTTACATTCTTCAATACAAAACTGCTCCAACTCCTTCAAGTTGGATGGGTTCCGCTGGTGTACAGCAATCTTTAAGTCATACCACAGATTATCAATTGGATTGAGGTCTGGTCTTTGACTAGGCCATTCTGTGGATTGTTGATTTTAAAGAAAACATGAATCACCTTTGTTTTTAAGCCTTGCATTTCTAATTCCTTGATGTTATTGTTGGATCTGATTCTTGGGGATAGCCCACTTTTTTTTGCAATTTTTTGCCTAAATGACACATCTAACTGCCTGTAGCTCAGGCCTTGAAGCAAGGATATGCATATTATTGGTACCTTTTGAAAGGAAACACTTTGAAGTTTATGGAAATGTGAATGTGAATGTAGGAGAATATAACACAATAGATCTGTGAGAAGAAAATACATATTTGAAATGCAACAGAAAGATCCCACATCTAGCCATCACTCTGGTTGTAGTTCTAGCCATCACTCTGGTTGTAGTTCTAGCCATTACTCTGGTTGTAGTTCTAGCCATTACTCTGGTTGTAGTTCTAGCCATTACTCTGGTTGTAGTTCTAGCCATTACTCTGGTTGTAGTTCTAGCCATCACTCTGGTTGTAGTTCTAGCCATCACTCTGGTTGTAGTTCTAGCCATTACTCTGGTTGTAGTTCTAGCCATTACTCTGGTTGTAGTTCTAGCCATCACTCTGGTTGTAGTTCTAGCCATCACTCTGGTTGTAGTTCTAGCCATTACTCTGGTTGTAGTTCTAGCCATCACTCTGGTTGTAGTTCTAGCCATCACTCTGGTTGTAGTTCTAGCCATCACTCTGGTTGTAGTTCTAGCCATCACTCTGGTTGTAGTTCTAGCCATCACTCTGGTTGTAGTTCTAGCCATTACTCTGGTTGTAGTTCTAGCCATTACTCTGGTTGTAGTTCTAGCCATCACTCTGGTTGTAGTTCTAGCCATTACTCTGGTTGTAGTTCTAGCCATTACTCTGGTTGTAGTTCTAGCCATTACTCTGGTTGTAGTTCTAGCCATTACTCTGGTTGTAGTTCTAGCCATCACTCTGGTTGTAGTTCTAGCCATCACTCTGGTTGTAGTTCTAGCCATCACTCTGGTTGTAGTTCTAGCCATCACTCTGGTTGTAGTTCTAGCCATTACTCTGGTTGTAGTTCTAGCCATTACTCTGGTTGTAGTTCTAGCCATCACTCTGGTAGTAGTTCTAGCCATTACTCTGGTTGTAGTTCTAGCCATTACTCTGGTTGTAGTTCTAGCCATTACTCTGGTTGTAGTTCTAGCCATTACTCTGGTTGTAGTTCTAGTCATCACTCTGGTAGTAGTTCTAGCCATTACTCTGGTTGTAGTTCTAGTCATTACTCTGGTTGTAGTTCTAGCCATTACTCTGGTTGTAGTTCTAGCCATCACTCTGGTCGTAGTTCTAGCCATTACTCTGGTTGTAGTTCTAGCCATCACTCTGTTTGTAGTTCTAGCCATTACTCTGGTTGTAGTTCTAGCCATCACTCTGGTTGTAGTTCTAGCCATCACTCTGGTTGTAGTTCTAGCCATCACTCTGTTTGTAGTTCTAGCCATCACTCTGGTTGTAGTTCTAGCCATCACTCTGGTCGTAGTTCTAGCCACTACTCTGGTCGTAGTTCTAGCCATTACTCTGGTCGTAGTTCTAGCCATTACTCTGGTCGTAGTTCTAGCCATCACTCTGGTCGTAGTTCTAGCCATCACTCTGGTCGTAGTTCTAGCTATCACTCTGGTTGTAATTCCGATGGTATCCACAAGACGGCAGCAGTGTATGTGCAAAGATGGATAACTTGGAGTATAACTTGGAGTATAACTTGGAGTATAAGCGACAGATATCTTGGAGTATAAGCGACGGATAACTTGGAGTATAAGCGAACTACATGACATTTAGTGTGAAGTCACCCAGGTACATTTGGGCAAATCGTGAAGGAGACATTCATATTCATATTTTAAAAAATTCTGCAAGAAAATCGTCAAATCTGTGTACTTGGACTTTGATTCAGCTTTTCCAGTATTAGTAGCCATATTGTAAGTTCAACATTTGCAAAACAACCAGTGTTCATAACTTCATAACTCTGAATATTCTTATAATTTTAGTCCAAAAGGAAAAGGCATACTGTCACAAAAGGTTAGTATCTACATTTTACGACAGATACAGGGCTTTCGGATACTCCCGTTAAGCCCAGCTCATTGGTTACCTAGCTGGCTTTGTTTGACCATGATTGGTGCTTATTTGACAAAGTTATAGTCGTTCAAGTGATGAATCAAATCAAATCAAATCGTCCTCATCATCGGTGTACCATGAAGGCGTCGCTCTCTGACCAAATATGGTGTCCTATAGGATATGCTACACCTCTAATGATATAGTGAAGTCTGGTTACATTCTAGGATCTCTGAGGAAGAAATATGAACGTGATTTGATTGGTTGAATCAACGTTTAATGTGAGATTTTCACAGATTCCTTTCTTCGCAAAATGAACGAGTGGAAATACGAAATCGATCGTGCATGTTATATGGACCTTTTTAGGATATGAAAAATGATTTTATATAACAAAACGACACTTCATGTTATCTCTGGGACCCTTTGGATGATAAATCAGAGCAAGATTTCAGAACGTAAGTACACATTTCACCTTCAGAGGTGAATTCATCAAACCTATCGCGTTGAAAAAGTGTTTGTTGTTAGGAGCTCTCCTCAAACAATAGCATGGCATTTTTTTTTCAGAATAATAGCTACTGTAAATTGGACAGTGCAGTTATATTAACAAGAATTTAAGCTTTCAGCCGATATAAGATACTTAACGACATTTGTTGTTTCTCTAAAATCTGTGATCATGACACAAGGCGCTGCATGATTTACAACTGTCCCGTTGACGGGACGCCTATCCCATAGTGGACAACCTTGTAAATAACTATACATTATTTATTGTTTTAAACCTAGGTTTACTATACAGGATTTTAACCCATTTTATAAGAGATTCTCCAAAATTGAAAATGTTCCAGGCATTTCAATAAAAACTGTACACTTCATAAAAATACTTTTCAAAGTCAACTATTAATATCAGGCCTGGTTTCACATACTTTTCATAGTGTTCTATTGTTTCCAGCCTTATATTATCTCCAATGTATTATCTCTGATTATATTATCTCTGATTAGATGGAATAGTATCCGACAGTAGCTTTTTAATTCGTAAATGTGTTAATTTTGTAAATGAGAACTTGCCGACCTGGATTAATAAAGGTGAAATTAAAATAAAAAATAAAAAAATCTAAATCAAATTCCATGCTCTATATATGTTGCTAGAATTTTTTTAGCACAACACTCAAGTGTAACGGGCCTCCCATTTTTTTATCTCACTGGATCTTTATATCTCCCACTTGTATCCTGTTTCTGGAATAATGAAATCAGACCTTCTTGTTGAGTGTCTGATAATCTACCTTTTATATAGGAGTGGTTATAACATGTTAATAACGGTTTAGTATACCTCCACCGGTATGTCATCCAGCCCTGGAGGTTTCCCTGGACTTAAAGGCTCTAAAGGCATCAGGAAGTTCCTCCTCTGTAATTTGGCTTCACATGAGACTTTCTGTACAGATGTTAATATTACAATATGAATAGAAATAAAAATACATGCAATTGTCTTCAGTTAGAGGAGATGGAGGAGACTGAAACCAAAACATAAAAGTACTTAAAGTACTTTACTTTCTCTCTCAAAATATAATTTGGTGAATCATGGGCGACTATCATTTGTAACAAGTTTCGGGAAGTTATTTTTGGTAGCATTCAACTATGTTGAAGATGACTGGGTCCATTTCATCCCCATATGCCATCCAGGAGGCTTTATTTTTATAATATATTACAATGGATCTTTCTTTCCTACATTTATTTTTGTTTTTCCTCTAACTTACTCTGAGTCTCTATGGTACAGTTTTTATTGCCTTCTATCTGTTCTGTTAGACCTTCTATTTCCTTTGTTAGTATGGACTCTTTTGACCTACATTGATTTTGTTTTTAGAGACGAGTACTGAACTGCATGGCCTCTAAAAGGCACATTTAAAAGTGTCCCATACAATAAGCGGATTTGCTGTACGTATGTTAGGTAGGAAAAATTAAGTTATAAATTCCAAGTTAAAAACAAGTTATCATCCAATAGGCTTTGATTAAATTTCCAATAACCTCGCCCACGTGGAAATCAGTAAGAGTATGCCAAAATGCCAATCAGGATATTAAACCTCCTCCATGTATATCTCACTAGGTCAGGATATTAAACCTCCTCCATGTATATCTCACTAGGTCAGGATATTAAGCCTCCTCCATGTATATCTCACTCGGTCAGGATATTTAACCTCCTCCATGTATATCTCACTAGGTCAGGATATTAAACCTCCTCCATGTATATCTCACTAGGTCAGGATATTAAACCTCCTCCATGTATATCTCACTAGGTCAGGATATTAAACCTCCTCCATGTATATCTCACTAAGTCAGGATATTAAACCTCCTCCATGTATATCTCACTAGGTCAGGATATTAAACCTCCATGTATATCTCACTAGGTCCATTATATCCATGATATTTGTGATAATTTGTAGTGTGATTTCCTTTACGGTCCATTGAGTTGTTTAAAACCGTATTTTAATTTCCCACCATAATAATAGAGTCTTGTATTGCTTGCAGGGTTGATAATGTGTTATATATATTATCTAAAAAGCGTGGATCATCATTATTTGGACCGTATAGACTTAATGAGAAAATCTGTTTAAGGTCCAACACCATATTTAAAATGATTCATCTACCTTGCGGAGCTGTTTAGACAATTTGCACATTCGGGATCAAAATCACTGTTAATTAATGTCATCATGTCACGTTCTGACCCTAGTTATTGTGTTAATTGTTTGTTTTAGATGGTCAGGACGTGAGTTGTAATCATAATCATAATAATAATATCATCATAATAATAAAATCATAATCATAAAATCATAATCATAATAAAATCATCATAATATATATTTGTAAATTTACCAATTAAAAAGTACCATAGTGATTGAGTGATCATATAGTTGTACCGTAATTTTTGCATTGCTACTAAGTATCCCTCCAATTGTTCTCCACTACTCCACCCACTAAAGCCCCTCCCCATCCCAAGTTGGGTTGTCATCCCAGTGATCGCCAGACCACCCCCACGCCCTGCCGTATCCCTAGGCCCGCCCACGAGAGACCGGCACCCATCCTGGTGTCACCTACAAAACGGAAGCATATCCACGGAACATAATAACGCTGGGAACATATGAATGGCCTCTTTCGCAATTCACAACAATGTAATTGGCGAACAAAGATAGTTAGTTTCACTATTCATTTTATGAAAACATCAGTTTAATTTACTCTGAAATGTTTACATAGTGGCGCAGTGCCTCTCTTATTTGGGGAGAACCCTGTTATAGTGACTATATCTTGGTTTTAAACGCTCTTATATTTAAAATAATAAATCACGAATAAATACCAAGGTATTTCCTGGGATAAATATCAATTATTCCCAGCATTGGAACTTGGTAGATTTGTCAGGAAAATATTATTCCCTAATCTGTGTGTTCCCCGACCTCCGACCTTTTTGGTTGGAGGCCCCAGGGTACGTGACCTGCATGCCCGTTTGGTAATCCAGCCCAGGGGCTAACACAGTCGCATAGCTCATAGGAGGGGCTGGTTATAAATTGGACATTAGGAGATTAACACATGAATGATAATATGTCACAATGACAGTCCTGAAGTTGATAGTAGATGAAGAAGGTGATTCATAACTACAAATAGAAGTTCATTTAAACATGTTTTCATATTTTCACATCAGTCAAGGTTTTAAAGGGGCAACCAGCAGTTGAAACGAATAACAAAGCCAAATATCCCTGCCACTGTTTTGGTAAAAAAGCTGAGGAATGGGACTGCGGAAATGTAACAGCTCTCAAATTACAGAGCATTGAAGTCTCTAATGTAACAAAATGTGGAAAAAGTCAAGGCGTCTGAGTACTTTCCGAGTGCACCGTACGGAGACAAAGACACAGTGCATATCATACATTTATACATCCAAAAATTGATATAGGAGCTACAGATTGCCCATTAAAGGATGACTCAGGTTGAAATGTTGATGTTTTGTTGGTTGACTTGGAAGAGATAAGAGAGAGAGAGACAGACAGAGACAGAGACAGAGAGAGAGAGAGGTAGAGAGAGGTAGAGATAGAGAGAGAGAGAGAGAGAGAGAGAGAGAGAGAGAAAGAGAGAAAGAGAGAAAGAGAGAGAGAGAAAGAGAGAGAGAGAGAAAGAGAGAGAAAGAGAAAGAGAGAGCCAGAGAGAGAGATAGAGATAAACTCCCTGAATAAACAGATGAATCTGCCTGGAAGCACAGAGAATTGAAATGAAGAGAAGTCTCATACACAGACAGACACACACACACACACACACAGACACAGACACACACACACACACACACACACAAACAGACAGACAACCCTCACAAGGAAAATGTAGCTAAAGTGTTGAGGGAAAGGGTTTTAGCCCTAGATCTTCACTGCTGTATCTGACATATTGAATTAGAAGCATTACACATTTTACTTATCATACTTCAGATAACAATATACTTTTTTTGTGTGTGTTTATTGTGCTTATCAATTTTGCCGGCTGTCTTTGATATTGAAATATTTTCGAGCCCTGAAAAGTTAATTAACGTTAATTCTGTACTTTTTTTTTTTCTTCTCACTTTAGTTATTATGTTAATTTGATTAAGTCAGGTGGTTCTCTATTGGCCCTTGTCAAAAGTATTGCATTGTATAGGGAAAGCCATTTGGGACTGAGTCCTGAGTCTAGCTCAATGCATGGTTTAATTAAAAAAAGCTACAGCAGCGGTAAAGGGCCCAGTGTAGTCAAAAACTTCAGTATCCTAGGGGTTTTATATATATATATATTTACACACTATGATGTTGGAATAATCCTGTGAAATTGTGAAAATTATAATAATTCCCTTTTAAGTGAAAAAACCACCTGAAATTTCAGCCTCTTTCGGCGGGAGGGAGTTTTGGCCTTCCATGGCGACATCACCAGGCGGTAAACTAGTTAATAGACCAATAAGAAAGAGAGTTCCAAACCTCTCTGCCAATAACAGCTCATTTTCAGCTCCCCCTGGAGACCACACCCAGAGAGTCCTAGCAAAATTATTGCTTTAGAAATTGCCCTTTGCTGAGAAGCCATTTTTTGTTTCAATTTTACCATTTTAATTGAAACAGTAAGGTACTTCATTGTGGCCCAGAAATGACTGGATCATTGAGATCCAAACGACCGCCACACTTTTAATGAGTGGATAAATCTATTTCAGGAAAAATACACATCATAACCCAACAAGCTTCTGAAGAAGTTCAGTGAATCAGTGATTCAGTGATTCAGTGATTCAGTGAATCAGTGATTCAGTGATTCAGTGAATCAGTGATTCAGTGATTCAGTGTTCAACAAAGTCCTAACAGAGAGAATAGAAGAAAAGACAGATGGTGTATCAGGGTTTGAAACTAAAGCAGAACAATTAATGCTGTGTCTCTTTGTATCAGTCCCAGGTTATCTGGGTGACAACACCAGTCCTCTGTAACAGAGCATGACGTGACTCTGGAGACTGGTCTGGAGCCTGGCCTGGTCTGGAGTCTGGTCTGGAGCCTGGTCTGGAGCCTGGTCTGGAGCCTGGTCTGGAGCCTGGTCTGGTCTGGAGCCTGGCCTGGTCTGGAGCCTGGTCTGGAGCCTGGTCTGGTCTGGAGCCTGGTCTGGTCTGGAGCCTGGCCTGGTCTGGAACCTGGTCTGGTCTGGAGCCTGGTCTGGCCTGGAGTCTGTTCTGGAGCCTGGTCTGGAGCCTGGTCTGGAGCCTGGCCTGGAGCCTGGTCTGGAGCCTGGTCTGGAGCCTGGCCTGGAGCCTGGTCTGGAGCCTGGTCTGGAGCCTGGCCTGGAGCCTGGTTTGGTCTGGAGCCTGGTCTGGAACCTGGCCTGGAGCCTGGTCTGGAGCCTGGTCTGGAGCCTGGTCTGGTCTGGTCTGGAGCCTGGTCTGGAGCCTGGTCTGGAGCCTGGTCTGGAGCCTGGTCTGGTCTGGAGTCTGGTCTGGAGCCTGGCCTGGTCTGGAGCCTGGTCTGGAGCCTGGTCTGGTCTGGAGCCTGGCCTGGTCTGGAGCCTGGCCTGGTCTGGAGCCTGGTCTGGTCTGGAGCCTGGTCTGACCTGGAGTCTGTTCTGGAGCCTGGTCTGGAGCCTGGTCTGGAGCCTGGCCTGGAGCCTGGCCTGGAGCCTGGTCTGGAGCCTGGCCTGGAGCCTGGTTTGGTCTGGAGCCTGGTCTGGAACCTGGCCTGGAGCCTGGTCTGGAGCCTGGTCTGGAGCCTGGTCTGGTCTGGTCTGGAGCCTGGTCTGGAGCCTGGTCTGGAGCCTGGTCTGGAGCCTGGCCTGGAGCCTGGTCTGGAGCCTGGCCTGGAGCCTGGTTTGGTCTGGAGCCTGGTCTGGAGCCTGGCCTGGAGCCTGGTCTGGAGCCTGGTCTGGAGCCTGGTCTGGTCTGGTCTTGAGCTTGGTCTGTAGTCTGGTCTGGAGCCTGGCCTGGAGCCTGGCCTGAGCCTGGTCTGGAGTCTGGTATGTAGCCTGGCCTGGAGCCTGGTCTGGAGCCTGGTCTGGAGCCTGGTCTGGAGCCTGGCCTGGAGCCTGGTCTAGAGCCTGGTCTGGAGCCTGGTCTGGTCTGGTCTGGAGCCTGGCCTGGAGCCTGGCCTGGAGCCTGGCCTGGAGCCTGGTCTGGAGCCTGGCCTGGAGCCTGGTCTGGTCTGGAGCCTGGTCTGGAGCCTGGTCTGAAGCCTGGTCTGGTCTGGAGCCTGGTCTGGAGCCTTGTCTGGAGCCTGGCCTGGAGCCTGGTCTGGAGCCTGGTCTGGAGTCTGGTCTGGAGTCTGGTCTGGAGTCTGGCCTGGAGCCTGGCCTGGAGCCTGGCCTGAGCCTGGTCTGGAGCCTGGTCTGGAGCTTGGTCTGGAGCCTGGTCTGGAGCCTGGTCTGGAGTCTGATCCCGGTCTGGAGTCTGGTCTGGAGTCTGGCCTGGAGCCTGGCCTGGAGCCTGGCCTGAGCCTGGTCTGGAGCCTGGTCTGGAGCTTGGTCTGGAGCCTGGTCTGGAGCCTGGTCTGGAGTCTGATCTGGTCTGGAGTCTGGTCTGGAGTCTGGCCTGGAGTCTGGCCTGGAGTCTGGTCTGGAGTCTGGTCTGGAGCCTGGTCTGGAGTCTGATCTGGTCTGGAGTCTGGTCTGGAGCCTGGTCTGGAGCCTGGTCTGGAGTCTGATCTGGTCTGGAGTCTGGTCTGGAGTCTGGCCTGGAGCCTGGCCTGGAGCCTGGCCTGAGCCTTGTCTGGAGCCTGGCCTGGAGCTTGGTCTGGAGCCTGGTCTGGAGCCTGGTCTGGAGTCTGATCTGGTCTGGAGTCTGGTCTGGAGTCTGGCCTGGAGTCTGGCCTGGAGTCTGGTCTGGAGTCTGGTCTGGTCTGGAGCCTGGTCTGGTCTGGAGCCTGGTCTGAGCCTGGTCTGGAGCCTGGTCTGGAGCTTGGTCTGGAGCCTGGTCTGGAGCCTGGTCTGGAGTCTGATCTGGTCTGGAGTCTGGTCTGGAGTCTGGCCTGGAGTCTGGCCTGGAGTCTGGTCTGGAGTCTGGTCTGGTCTGGAGCCTGGTCTGGTCTGGAGCCTGGTCTGGTCTGGAGCCTGGTCTGGAGTCTCGTCTGGAGCCTGGTCTGGAGTCTGGTCTGGAGCCCGGTCTGGAGCCTAGTCTGGTCTGGAAGAGGTGTTTTGACAAAACAAAATGGCTTAGAATGATGAATGATAAGGAATAAAATACTTTATATGCTGGATAACACACACACACACACACACACACACACACCTAGACAGGATTGGATAATGAAAAAAGTCTAAACATAATCCTTCAAACAATGAAACCGATTCCACATGTCCTCATACACAGAAACAATCCTGAATAAAAGTCTGTATACAAAAACATTTTAAAGATTAATAATTGGTATATACTTTTTTTGTAGCTATAGGTTAATAGCTATACGTTTAGTAGCTATATGTTAGTAGCTATATGTTTTGTAACTATAGGTTAGTAGCTATAGGTTTTGTAGCTATAGGTTTTGTAGCAATAGGTTAGTAGCTATAGGTTTAGTAGCTATAGGTTAGTAGCTATAGGTTAGTAGCTATAGGTTAGTAGCTATAGGTTAGTAGCTATAGGTTAGTAGCTATAGGTTTTGTAGCTATAGGTTTTGTAGCAATAGGTTAGTAGCTATAGGTTTAGTAGCTATAGGTTAGTAGCTATAGGTTAGTAGCTATAGGTTAGTAGCTATAGGTTAGTAGCTATAGGTTTAGTAGCTATAGTTTTTGTTAGCTTTAGGTTTTGTAGCTATATATTTTTGTAGCTATATGTTTTAGTAGCTATAGGTTAGTAGCTATAGGTTTAGTAGCTATAGGTTAGTAGCTATAGGTTAGTAGCTATAGGTTAGTAGCTATAGGTTTAGTAGCTATAGGTTTTTGTAGCTATAGGTTTTGTAGCTATAGGTTTAGTAGCTATAGGTTTAGTAGCTATAGGTTAGTAGCTATAGGTTAGTAGCTATAGGTTAGTAGCTATAGGTTTAGTAGCTATAGGTTTTTGTAGCTATAGGCTTTGTAGCTATAGGTTTAGTAGTTGTAGGTTTAGTAGCTATAGGTTTTTGTAGCTATAGGCTTTGTAGCTATAGGTTTAGTAGTTGTAGGTTAGTAGCTATAGGTTAGTAGTTGTAGGTTTTGTAGTGGTTGGTTTAGTAGTTGTAGGTTTGTAGTGGTTGGTTTAGTTGCTACTGAAAAATACTTTCTACTTGTGTAGCCGTTGGTCTGTTAGTAAAAAATAAAAATACCAGACACTGGATATTATTATTCAATGTGACTGTCCTACCAATGGTGTTTGGAGGTGGACCGCACAACAAGGTGTTAAAACATTAATCTAATCTCATCTATAACTCTCGGCCTGTCAGGTAAAAACATGTTTTTAAAGTGTAAGAGAATCCATTTAAATACTATATGGAGCCTAGAGAGAGAAAAGGCCATGCCATGTGGGACTAACACAACATCCCCAATCACATTATATTACACACCTAGGATGCATCCCAATTGGGGTACCCTACTCCCTATATAGTGCACTACTTTTGTCCGGAGCACTATGCACACTAGTAAACTACATGGGTGCCGTTTAGGGATACAAACACCAACTTTCTCTGTTTTCTTTTGATGGAGTCAGGTGACAAGGTGGTATTTTCATAACAGATTGGATTTGATTAGGATCTGCTGACGCTGCTCTGCCCCCTTGCCTCTGAAAGGGTCTGTAGCTCTGAGCTCTGCAACCCTGAATGCATTAGAGCTGTCAGCAGAGGGGAGCCATAAGTCATGGGAGCGGACACCTGGCTTGAGACCCAAATGGCACCCTATTTCCTATGCAGTGCACTACGTTTGACCCAGAGCTCTATGGGGATCCCTATGGCCAAAAGCATTTCACAACATAGGGAATAAGGTGTTATATTGGACACAGCCCAAGGAGTGGAAACCAGAACGGGGCACGGGAGGTGCCCTTGGGCTACTGTGATCTTAGCCTCGCCCCTGTCGGATGGGTTGCATAGTCAACATGGCCGCCGGACATTCCATCAGGCTTCCGCTAAAAGAGAAATTTGCCACAGAATGAAAAAAGTCCATCAAAGAAAAGACAGAAAAAACAACAATAAGAGAGGAAATACAGAGAGAAGGAGAAAGAGAGAGAGGAAATACAGAGAGAAGGAGAAAGAGAGAGAGGAAATACAGAGAGAAGGAGAAAGAGAGAGAGGAAATACAGAGAGAAGGAGAAAGAGAGAGAGGAAATACAGAGAGAAGGGGAAAGAGAGAGAGGAAATACAGAGAGAAGGAGAAAGATAGAGAGGAAATACAGAGAGAAGGGGAAAGAGAGAGAGGAAATACAGAGAGAAGGGGAAAGAGAGAGAGGAAATACAGAGAGAAGGAGAAAGAGAGAGAGGAAATACAGAGAGAAGGGGAAAGAGAGAGAGGAAATACAGAGAGAAGGGGAAAGATAGAGAGGAAATACAGAGAGAAGGAGAAAGAGAGAGAGGAAATACAGAGAGAAGGAGAAAGATAGAGAGGAAATACAGAGAGAAGGGGAAAGAGAGAGAGGAAATACAGAGAGAAGGGGAAAGAGAGAGAGGAAATACAGAGAGAAGGAGAAAGAGAGAGAGGAAATACAGAGAGAAGGGGAAAGAGAGAGAGGAAATACAGAGAGAAGGAGAAAGAGAGAGAGGAAATACAGAGAGAAGGAGAAAGAGAGAGAGGAAATACAGAGAGAAGGAGAAAGAGAGAGAGGAAATACAGAGAGAAGGAGAAAGAGAGAGAGGAAATACAGAGAGAAGGAGAAAGAGAGAGAGGAAATACAGAGAGAAGGAGAAAGAGAGAGAGGAAATACAGAGAGAAGGGGAAAGAGAGAGAGGAAATACAGAGAGAAGGAGAAAGAGAGAGGGGAAATACAGAGAGAAGGAGAAAGAGAGAGAGGAAATACAGAGAGAAGGGGAAAGATAGAGAGGAAATACAGAGAGAAGGAGAAAGAGAGAGAGGAAATACAGAGAGAAGGAGAAAGAGAGAGAGGAAATACAGAGAGAAGGGGAAAGAGAGAGAGGAAATACAGAGAGAAGGAGAAAGAGAGAGAGGAAATACAGAGAGAAGGGGAAAGAGAGAGAGGAAATACAGAGAGAAGGAGAAAGAGAGAGAGGAAATACAGAGAGAAGGAGAAAGAGAGAGAGGAAATACAGAGAGAAGGAGAAAGAGAGAGAGGAAATACAGAGAGAAGGAGAAAGAGAGAGAGGAAATACAGAGAGAAGGAGAAAGAGAGAGAGGAAATACAGAGAGAAGGAGAAAGAGAGAGAGGAAATACAGAGAGAAGGGGAAAGAGAGAGAGGAAATACAGAGAGAAGGAGAAAGAGAGAGGGGAAATACAGAGAGAAGGAGAAAGATAGAGAGGAAATACAGAGAGAAGGGGAAAGAGAGAGAGGAAATACAGAGAGAAGGAGAAAGATAGAGAGGAAATACAGAGAGAAGGAGAAAGATAGAGAGGAAATACAGAGAGAAGGAGAAAGATAGAGAGGAAATACAGAGAGAAGGGGAAAGAGAGAGAGGAAATACAGAGAGAAGGAGAAAGATAGAGAGGAAATACAGAGAGAAGGAGAAAGAGAGAGAGGAAATACAGAGAGAAGGAGAAAGAGAGAGAGGAAATACAGAGAGAAGGGGAAAGAGAGAGAGGAAATACAGAGAGAAGGAGAAAGAGAGAGGGGAAATACAGAGAGAAGGAGAAAGATAGAGAGGAAATACAGAGAGAAGGGGAAAGAGAGAGAGGAAATACAGAGAGAAGGAGAAAGATAGAGAGGAAATACAGAGAGAAGGAGAAAGATAGAGAGGAAATACAGAGAGAAGGAGAAAGATAGAGAGGAAATACAGAGAGAAGGGGAAAGAGAGAGAGGAAATACAGAGAGAAGGAGAAAGATAGAGAGGAAATACAGAGAGAAGGGGAAAGAGAGAGGGGAAAGAGAGAGAGGAAATACAGAGAGAGGGGGAAAGAGAGAGGGGAAAGAGAGAGAGGAAATACAGAGAGAAGGAGAAAGAGAGAGGGGAAATACAGAGAGAAGGAGAAAGAGAGAGAGGAAATACAGAGAGAAGGAGAAAGATAGAGAGGAAATACAGAGAGAAGGGGAAAGAGAGAGAGGAAATACAGAGAGAAGGGGAAAGAGAGAGAGGAAATACAGAGAGAAGGAGAAAGATAGAGAGGAAATACAGAGAGAAGGGGAAAGAGAGAGAGGAAATACAGAGAGAAGGAGAAAGAGAGAGAGGAAATACAGAGAGAAGGAGAAAGATAGAGAGGAAATACAGAGAGAAGGGGAAAGAGAGAGAGGAAATACAGAGAGAAGGAGAAAGAGAGAGAGGAAATACAGAGAGAAGGAGAAAGAGAGAGAGGAAATACAGAGAGAAGGAGAAAGAGAGAGAGGAAATACAGAGAGAAGGGGAAAGAGAGAGAGGAAATACAGAGAGAATGGGAAAGAGAGAGGGGAAAGAGAGAAGGGTAAAGAGAGAGGGGAAAGAGAGAAGGGGAAAGAGAGAGAGGAAATACAGAGAGAGGGGGAAAGAGAGAGGGGAAAGAGAGAGAGGAAATGCAGAGAGAAGGGGAAATACAGAGAGAAGGAGAAATACAGAGAGAAGAGGAAAGAGAGAGAGGAAAGATGGAGGGAAGGGAAAAGATTGAGGGGAGGGGAAAGAGAAAAAGAGAGGGGTAGATGAAGGGGAAAGTGAGACCAACGCTGTCCAGGGAGACCAACGCTGTCCAGGGAGACCAATGCTGTCCAGGGAGACCAACGCTGTCCAGTGAGACCAACACTGTCCAAGGAGACCAACGCTGTCCAGGGAGACCAACACTGTCCAGGGAGACCAACGCTGTCCAGTGAGACCAACACTGTCCAGGGAGACCAACGCTGTCCAGTGAGACCAACACTGTCCAGGGAGACCAACGCTGTCCAGGGAGACCAACACTGTCCAGGGAGACCAACACTGTCCAGGGAGACCAACGCTGTCCAGGGAGACTAACGCTGTCCAGGGAGACCAACACTCTCCAGGGAGACCAACACTGTGCAGCTAGACCAACGCTGTCCAGGGAGACCAACACTGTCCAGCTAGACCAACACTGTCCAGGGAGACTAACACTGTCCAGGGAGACCAACACTGTCCAGGGAGACCAACGCTGTCCAGGGAGACCAACGCTGTCCAGGGAGACCAACACTGTCCAGCTAGACCAATGCTGTCCAGGGAGACCAACACTGTCCAGGGAGACCAACGCTGTCCAGGGAGACCAACGCTGTCCAGGGAGACCAACACTGTCCAGCTAGACCAATGCTGTCCAGGGAGACCAACACTGTCCAGCTAGACCAACGCTGTCCAGGGAGACCAACACTGTCCAGCGAGACCAACGCTGTCCAGGGAGACCAACGCTGTCCAGGGAGACCAACGCTGTCCAGGGAGACCAACACTGTCCAGGGAGACCAACACTGTCCAGGGAGACCAACACTGTCCAGCTAGACCAACGCTGTCCAGGGAGACCAACACTGTCCAGCTAGACCAACACTGTCCAGGGAGACCAACACTGTCCAGGGAGACCAACACTGTCCAGGGAGACCAAAACTGTCCAGGGAGACCAACGCTATATACACTATAGCGCTTTAAAACAGGGACTATACTTATAGGGAAAAACTCATTAACTTTGATATCTGTAAAATCAATAAAGGGGAAACAGGGATGAGAGAGGATATTAAAACAGAAGTCGTTGCTCTGTTCTGTAATGGGTTTGAAAAGTTTAAAAGCCTCAAGGTCATACAACTGAGCAACCTAATGTGAATATTGTGTCCTGTTGGTTGTGGCTACTGGGAGGACGTTCCTGTTCACCACTGGTCTGTCACCTACGGAACCGTCTGTCCGAAAACAGGCTTGGGATCAGTTCAGTTTTCAAATTAAAAATCATTTCCTGAATTATAAAACCCTCATGGACTTCCACAGGGGTTATTTCAACTCCTTAACATTACAAGAACGTTCCTTTTTGTTCTTGTAGACACAGATAGTTGAAGTATTGATTTAAAAAAATATATATATAAAAAAAAAAAATTGAAACAGTGGACTTTCACACTTCACACAGTAGTTCAACTCCCTGACAGAACTGCCCTTGTAGACAGAGAGAACTTGAAGTATTGATTTTGATGGAGTAGCGAAACAGGGAGTTGTGAGGTGTCTATTTGATGACCCCTTTGCAGCTCAGCCTTCAGGCTGATGTTGACCTGTGTCTGACCCTGTGGTAGAACAGCCATATCGGTGTCCAGCCTACTGTATAGAACTGAACGGAGCATGACAACACATTATCCTCTACAGTATATAGAGCAGTGGAAAATGTACTCTAGTGGAATTATAACGTAACGTATGAACAGAAAGTGGAAGAATGGAACGGAGACATCAAACACATCTGGCAAATGTTGTTCTTCAACCTGACAACACAACGTGGGAGATAGTGTTTCC
This sequence comes from Oncorhynchus mykiss, assembly GCF_057628025.1. NCBI lineage: Eukaryota > Metazoa > Chordata > Actinopteri > Salmoniformes > Salmonidae > Oncorhynchus > Oncorhynchus mykiss. Next base: position 40,860,653 of record NC_143035.1, read on the forward strand.
TCTTCAGCAGGATGACATGGAGCCCAGTTAGATTCTTCCACTTCCTTCCGTTGACAGGAACTAGGCTCTCGAATTAAATAGGGGGCCAATTTCAGGTGCAGTCTAGGTCTGGTCTGTCTGCATGGGGGAACAGCCATTGCCTGACTTCTCCGTGATCCTTCTGGATCATTCCATGAAACAGAGCCATGTTCCATTAGCTGGTGCTCTTTTCCGCGTGTGAGAGGACGTTATATATGTCCGACTCAGTCAACCGTTGCGGCGTACAAACACTACCTCTTACTACCGCTTCAATCAGAACAGATGGAGGGGTGGATTGAGGGAGGGAAGACAGAATAGACGGAGGGAGGGGTGGATTGAGGGAGGGAAGACGGAATAGACGGAGGGAGGGGTGGATTGAGGGAGGGAAGACGGAATAGACGGAGGGAGGGGTGGATGGATGTTCTGCCCCTGAGCAAGGCAGTTGACCCACTGTTCCCCGGGCGCTGAAGACGTGGATGTCGATTAAGGCAGCCCCCCCCCCCCCCCCACGGCACCTCTCTGATTCAGAGGGGTTAGGGGTTAAGTGCGGAAGACACAGTTCAGTTGAATACATTCAGTTGGACAACTGACTAGGTATCCCCCTTTCACTATCCTTTGGATGGAGGGATGACTCCTCTCTTCTTGGATAAATTAAAATGACAGATGGGGCATGTAACGAAAACAGCTGTGTAGAAAAGGCTGTGTAGAGGTTTTCAATGGAGGTAAAGCCAAGATAGAGCGAGAGAGAGACTGGGGGAGGGGGGAGAGAGAAAGAGTGTGAGATAGGGGAGATAAATATTTTCAGTTTCAATGTTAAAACCTCTCTAAGCTAACTCACAACCCCTTTCTGAATAACTCTCAACCCCTTTCTGACTAACTCACAACCCCTTTCTGGCTAACTCACAACCCCTTTCTGAATAACTCTCAACCCCTTTCTGACTAATTCACAACCCCTTTCTGAATAACTCTCAACCCCTTTCTGACTAACTCACAACCCCTTTCTGGCTAACTCACAACCCCTTTCTGAATAACTCTCAACCCCTTTCTGACTAACTCACAACCCCTTTCTGGCTAACTCACAACCCCTTTCTGAATAACTCTCAACCCCTTTCTGACTAACTCACAACCCCTTTCTGGCTAACTCTCAACCCCTTTCTGGCTAACACTCAACCCCTTTCTGGCTAACTCACAACCCCTTTCTGGCTAACTCTCAACCCCTTTCTGGCTAACTCTCAACCCCTTTCTGACTAACTCTCAACCCCTTTCTGGCTAACTCACAACCCCTTTCTGGCTAACTCTCAACCCCTTTCTGACTAACTCTCACCCCCTTTCTGAATAACTCTCAACCCCTTTCTGAATAACTCTCAACCCCTTTCTGACTAACTCTCAGCCCCTTTCTGACTAACTCTCAGCCCCTTTCTGGCTAACTCACAACCCCTTTCTGAATAACTCTCAACCCCTTTCTGACTAACTCTCAGCCCCTTTCTGACTAACTCTCAACCCCTTTCTGACTAACTCTCAACCCCTTTCTGACTAACTCTCAACCCCTTTCTAAGCTAACTCACAACCCCTTTCTGACTAACTCTCAACCCTTTTATGACTAACTCTCAACCCCTTTCTGGCTTACTCACAACCCCTTTCTGAATAACTCTCAACCCCTTTCTGGCTAACTCACAACCCCTTTCTGACTAACTCACAACCCCTTTCTGGCTAACACTCAACCCCTTTCTGACTAACTCTCAACCCCTTTCTGACTAACTCTCAACCCCTTTCTGGCTAACTCACAACCCCTTTCTGACAAACTCACAACCCCTTTCTGGCTAACTCTCAGCCCCTTTGTGACTAACTCTCAACCCCTTTCTGACTAACTCTCAACCCCTTTCTGACTAACTCACTACCCCTTTATGGCTAACTCTCAACCCCTTTCTGCTATTGTCCTTCTGAACCCTCTCAGAAGGACAATAGCCTGTAAGCTGATTCATGGGAGTCTATGGGCCCATAATGTCCAGTACTAACAAGGAATCAATGGACTAGAAAAATGCTAACAGCAGACCTCAATGTCCCAGTCCTTTGTCTCTGCTAACAGCAGACCTCTAGGTCCCAGTCCTTTGTCTCTGCTAACAGCAGACCTCTATGTCCCAGTCCTTTGTCTCTGCTAACAGCAGACCTCAATCAGACCTCTATGTCCCAGTCCTTTGTCTCTGCTAACAGCAGACCTCTATGTCCCAGTCCTTTGTCTCTGCTAACAGCAGACCTCTAGGTCCCAGTCCTTTGTCTCTGCTAACAGCAGATCTCTATCAGACCTCTATGTCCCAGTCCTTTGTCTCTGCTAACAGCAGACCTCTATCAGACCTATATGTCCCAGTCCTTTGTCTCTGCTAACAGCAGACCTCTATCAGACCTCTATGTCCCAGTCCTTTGTCTCTGCTTACAGCAGACCTCTATGTCCCAGTCCTTTGTCTCTGCTAACAGCAGACCTCTATGTTCCAGTCCTTTGTCTCTGCTAACAGCATACCTACTTACATACTTTGGCTGTTGAAGGGGTGGAGAGGTGGACGGTTGGAGGTGTATTGGGGTGATGGAGAGAGGTGGAAGCCTGGAGGTGTATGGGGTGATGGAGAGAGATGGAAGCCTGGAGGTGTATGGGGTGATGGAGAGAGGTGGAAGCCTGGAGGTGTATGGGGTGATGGAGAGAGATGGAAGCCTGGAGGTGTATGGGGTGATGGAGAGAGATGGAAGCCTGGAGGTGTATGGGGTGATGGAGAGAGGTGGAAGCCTGGAGGTGTATGGGGTGATGGAGAGAGGTGGAAGCCTGGAGGTGTATGGGATGATGGAGAGAGATGGAAGCCTGGAGGTGTATGGGGTGATGGAGAAAGGTGGAAGCCTTGAGGTGTATGGGATGATGGAGAGAGATGGAAGCCTGGAGGTGTATGGGGTGATGGAGAGAAGTGGAAGCCTGGAGGTGTATGGGGTGATGGAGAGAGATGCCAGGGCTGCTCTCTTGCCCCTGAATGACTCCAGGTTACAAACCAGACCAGTTTGAGAGGAAGAGAGGAAGGGGTATAGAGCACAGACAGAAGTGAGGGGACATCCTTGACAGGTTGATCATAGCTCACCGTTCAAAATATCTCTCTGGAGGATTTTAACTTCAGCAAGACATTAAAGGGTATAACAGTTATTGTTTTGTTGGTGTGTTTACATGTCGCTGTGCGTACCAGAGAGACATCTGCAGGTAGCCACGGCGTATGGAAGATGTTTTGAGTTGAGGGAGCTGGAGATAGAAGAGAAAAAAAGATTTCCATGCATCTATAATCACATTTGCGTAGTGTCATACAGTTGAGCAGATGTGTTTTTACGATTTCCACACATGGGGATTTTTCTTAGTAGGGTCTGGGGAAAAAAATGCCTTTTATTAACGCATTTCGTGCAATTCGATGTAATTTACAGTGCATTCGGAAAGTAGTCAGACCCCTTAACTTATTGCACATTTTGTTACAGCCTTATTCTAAAATGGATTACATTGTTTTTTTGCCCAAATCAATCTACACGCAATACCCCATAATGACATCACACTACCCCATAATGACAAAGCAAAAAAGGTTGAGACATTTTTGCAAATTAAAAAAAAAAAAAAAAAAACATTTAATATTACATTTACATTACATATTTAGTATTCAGACCATTTTCTTGGTACTTTGTTGACACGCCTTTGGCAGAGATTACAGCCTCGAGTCTTCTTGGGTTTGATTCTACAAGCTTGGAACACCTGTATTTGGGGAGTTTCTCCCATTCTTCTCTGCAGATCCTCTCAAGCTCTGTCAGGTTGGATGGGGAGTGTTGCTGCACAGCTATTTTCTGGTCTCTCCAGAGATGTTCTATCGGGTTCAAGTCCGGGCTCTGGCTGGGCCACTCAATGACATTCAGAGACTTGTCCGAAGCCACTCCTGCATTGTCTTGGCTGTGTGCTTAGGGTCGTTGTCTTGTTGGAAGGTGAACCTTCGCCTGTGTCTGAGGTCCTGAGAGCTCTGGAGTAGGTTTTCATCAAGGATCACTCTGTGCTTTGCTCCGTTCATCTTTGCCTCAACCCTGACTAGTCTCCCAGTCCCTGCCACTGAAAAACACCCTGCCACCACCATGCTTCACCTCTGGTTTCCTCCAGACATGACTCTTGTCATTCAGGTCAAAGAATGTTGGTTTGGTTTCATCAGACCAGAGAATACTCTTTTTCATGGTCTGAAAGTATTTAGGCGCCTTTTGTTAAACTCCAAGCGGGCTGTCATTTGCCTTTTACTGAGGAGTGGCTTCCGTCTGGCCACTCTACCATAAAGGCCTGATTGGTGGAGTGCTGCAGAGATGGTTGTCCTTCTGGAAGGTTCTCCCATCTCCACAGACAAACTCTAGAGTCTTGGTGGTTCCAAACTTCTTCCATTTAAGAATGATTGAGGCCACTTTGTTCTTGGGGACCTTCAATGCTGCATAAATGTATTGGTACCCTTCCCCAGATCTGTGCCTCAACACAATCCTGTCTAGCTCTATTTCCATTTCCTTCGACCTCATTGCTTGGTTTTTGCTCTGACATGCATTTTCAACTCTGTGACCTTATATAGACAGGTGTGTGCCTTTCCAAATCATGTCCAATCAATTGAATTTACCACGGGTGGACTACAATCAAGTCGTAGAAACATCTCAAGGATGATCAATGGAAACAGGATGCACCTGAACTCAATTTCAAGTCTAGTAGCAAAGGGTCGGAATACTTCTGTAAATAAGGTATTTATGTTTTTTTATTATAATACATTTGACATAAAAATGTCAAAATACCTGTTTTTTCTTTGTCATTATGGGGTATTGTGATGTCATTATGGGGTATTGTGATGTCATTATGGGGTATTGTGATGTCATTATAGGGTATTGTGTGTAGATTGTTGAGGATTTGTTTTCATTTAATCCATTTTAGAATAAGGCTGTAACCTAACAAAATGTGGGAAAAGTCAAGGGGTCTGAATACTTTCTGAAGGCACTGTACATGATAGAAAATACACACCATCTTTTTTAATCACACACAAAATTACCGCAATTAGTGACAAACTGTCAATAAAAACTATTCAATGCAAACAAATGCCAAGACAATGAAGCGACACACAGTATCAGGAGGATTCATATGTGTCACGTTCTTTATTTCCTTTGTTTTGTCGTTATTTAGTATGGTCAGGGCGTGAGTTGGGATGGGCAGTCTATGTTTGTTTTTCCTATGATTTGGGGATTTGTATGTTTCGGCCTAGTATGGTTCTCAATCAGAGGCAGGTGTCGTTAGTTGTCTCTGATTGAGAATCATACTTAGGTAGCCTGGGTTTCACTGTTGGTTTGTGGGTGATTGTTTCCCGTGTGTGTGTTTGTTTTCGCTTTCGATTATTCACGTAACGTTTATTGTTTTTGTATTTTAGTGTTCAGTTTATGTGTTTAAAATAACTTATCACGCCGCATCTTGGTCCGATCCGTACTACACCTCCTCTACAGACGAAGAGAAGGAAAACCTTTACAATATGTTCATTTGAATAGTTAAAGAGTCTACAGTTCTGCTTTAGTGAAAAGCCTTGAAGGTGTATGTATGAGTGTTATACTGGTTGCTGTGCAACTCACTATTAAAGTAGGATGCAATTTTAGGATTATTTTATCTTGTCATTTTTTTTAAATGATATAATTTGTTTTCTTAACCAGTACTTTAAATATGCAAAACATGTTTTGTTTCGATCTGTTGAGATAAAATTAATAATTAATAAATGAATTAACACTTTTTAATAGTGTGTTCCGTATTTAGTTATAAGCCTGTTGTGAAATAATTATCATCGGACTGTTGCTGTCATTTGTTGGGTACGGTAAGCACCTTCTACTCTGGTCTAACTTCACCCTGAAACTAAAGGTAAGCACTAGCCTTTTTTGGTAATTAATTGCTGCCTGTTTTAAACTTTTGTTTTAAATTCTACATGTAATGTTGTGTTTGCCGCGATATAATTTCCTGCAGGTATTTTTCCCTGTAAACAACGGCTTGACTTACCTTTGGATATTAATAAAGTTAATAAACTATTGTGAAGGTGTGGTGTGGCCATCATATAACCTCATTATAGCCTGTGATACGAAGGTAGTGCTCACCTGGGGAACAACTGACTACAAATATTTCTGCCAGAGTTACTCCTATAATAATCTAACAATATGAAGCTTATCTTTGTAGAAATAAAATAAGTGTTTAATTAATAATTAATCATTCTGTACGCCTATATCAGACGCAGGAGCAGGAGTCTGACAAGGGTGTTGTTGGTGTCGTAGCATGCTTTCGGAAAATCTCTCTCTCTCCCTCTCTCTCTACCTCTACCTCTCTCTCTACCTCTCTCTCTACCTCTCTACCTCTCTCTCTCCCTCTCTCTCTACCTCTCTCTCTCCCTCTCCCTCTCTCTCTACATCTCTACCTCTCCCTCTCTCTCTCTACCTCTCTCTACCTCTCTCTCTCTACCGCTCTCTCTCTCTACCTCTCTTTACCTCTCCCTCTCTCTCTCTACCGCTCTCTCTCTCTACCTCTCTCTCTCTACCTCTCTCTCTCTCTCTCTACCTCTCCATACCTCTCTCTCTAACTCTCTCTCTACCTCTCTCTCTCTCTACATCTCTCTCTCGCTACCTCTCTCTCTCTCTACCGCTCTCTCTCTCTACCTCTCTCTCTCTACCTCTTTCTACCTCTCCCTCTCTTTCTACCGATCTCTCTCTCTCTACCTCTTTCTACCTCTACCTCTCTTTCTACCGATCTCTCCCTCTCTCTACCTCTCTCACTACCTCTACCTCTTTCTCTCGGACTAGGCCTATGCTATTTCCTCCTTTATATATATCATTTTTTATATGAATAATCATACAGTGCTGAAATGTCTGACAGCTGAACGTGAGGTGGACAACTATTGTTTTAGGGAAGTAGAAGGTGGCGAAGGGTGGAGAACGTCCTTTCCAAGAATGTGACGGAGATCGGAAGACAGAGGTAGTTTAATGAAGAGATCTACTTCTCTGAAGAGACCTCTAGTTTCAGGGTGAAGTTGGTACCTTCTACTCTGGTCTAACTTCACCCTGAAACTAAAGGTCTCGTCTACTCTGGTTATAGTTTCAGTGTGCAGTTGGACCAGAGTTGAAGAAACCTCTAGTTTGTGGGTGAAGTAGGGCCAGAGTTGAAGAGACCTCTAGTTTGAGGGTGAAGTAGGACCAGAGTTGAAGAGACCTCTAGTTTCAGGGTGAAGTTGGACCAGAGTTAAAGAGACCTCTAGTTTCAGGGTGAAGTAGGACCAGAGTTGAAGAAACCTCTAGTTTCAGGGTGAAGTAGGGCCAGAGTTGAAGAGACCTCTAGTTTCAGGGTGAAGTTGGACCAGAGTTGAAGAGACCTCTAGTTTCAGTATGAAGTTGGACCGGAGTTGAAGAGACCTCTAGTTTCAGGGTGAAGTTGGACCGGAGTTGAAGAGACCTCTAGTTTCAGGGTGAAGTTGGACCGGAGTTGAAGAGACCTCTAGTTTCAGGGTGAAGTTGGACCGGAGTTGAAGAGACCTCTAGTTTCAGGGTGAAGTTGGACCGGAGTTGAAGAGACCTCTAGTTTCAGGGTGAAGTTGGACCGGAGTTGAAGAGACCTCTAGTTTCAGGGTGAAGTTGGACCAGAGTTGAAGATACCTCTAGTTTCAGGATGAAGTTGGACCGGAGTTGAAGAAACCGCTGGGACAGTGCTGTATGGGGTTTTCTTTGTGATGTCTCCCGACATGTGGAGCTGGATCAGCAGGTGGCCTGTGTCTAGCTGCGTGGGGAAGAGAATCAAAGGACTATGCATCCAGTTGAGTTGTGTTTCCTTTTCCTGTGTCAATTATGATTTTCTCTTATCTTGCTTCTATCCCTAGCCCTTCTTGATCAAATCGTCTCTCCACTTTCCGATTGCAACAGATCCACCGCTTCAAAGAACTCACGTCTCCAGCTGAGTTTTCCTGCTTCTGGATGCTTCCACTTCAGTCGACATGGTGAAAGAGAGTTGGTGTTCTGCCCACAAAATTCCCACAGAAAAACAATGTGTTTTTCTGTGGGTATTTTGAGGCTGACATGTCGTCATGTTGGCCATAATGGAATCGTTCTTAATTCATATTTAAAAAAAAAAAAAAAATGATCAGGCGTTCGTTGTTATAATTTTTGTTTTCTGATTATTTTCAACGTTTTTTTTTTTAACAAGGTTAGTTGTCATTAGTACATGATGATGTGTGTTTTTACCTTAGAAAATTGTCTATGTATGATTAATTAAATTAAAAATTGTATTTTAATAAAAACTTTGTCTGTCATCTCCTCCACGACGTTGTCATCTGTCAGTGCCCTGACCCGTTCCTTCTGTACATTGGCACCGTCGATGGCCTTGGTGCTTCTGTAGGGTGGTGGCCACTTCCTCTTCTGCAGCACTCCTACTTCCTGTAGGTACAGTGCCTTATTCAGAAAGTTGAGTTATTTCACATTTGGTTTTGTTACAGCCTGAATTCAAAATGTATTAAATCGATTATTTTTCTCACCCATCTACAGACAGTAACCCACAATGACATAGTGTTTTTTTTATTTTTTATTTAGCTAATCGATTGAACATCAAATACACAAATATCTTACTTAAGTATTCGCTCCCCTGAGTCAATAGATGTTAGAATCACCTTTGACAGCGATTACAGCTCTGAGACTTTCTGGGTAAGTCTCTAAGAGCTTTCCACACCTGGATTGTACAATATTTGTACAATATTTACACTTTTTTAAATTCTTCAAGCTCTGTCAAGTTGATTGTTGATCATTACTAGACAGACATTTTCAAGTCTAGCCATAGATTTTAAAATCGATTTAAAAATATTTTTTTTAAACTCTCAAGACTCTCAAGAACATTAAATATTTAAAGCCCCATACTCTGTATCCAGGACAAAAAGGGATTTGCCACATTTTTTATGCAGTATTACCTTAGTACCTTGTTGCAAAAAGGATGCATGTTTTGTTATATTTTTACTCTGCACAGACTTCCTTCTTTTCACTGTGTCAACTAAATGAAATGAAATTCATTATTTGTTATTATTGTATTTGTCACACATGCTGGAATACAACAGGTTTACCATGAAAGTCTTACTTACGAGCCCCTATCCAACAACGCAGAGTGTTAAGATTTTTTCAAAGTAAGTAAGAAACATTTGCCAAATAAACTAAATGGAAAAAAAATACAAGAAAATAACAAAAACAATACCACTACCGAGTCCATGTGCAGTGGTACGTGTGTTTGTGTATGTGTGTGTGTGTGTGTGTCTTAGTGTGTGTGGCATCAATATGGTGTGGTAGTCCTGGTAGCCGTCATATGGCTTGGTGGTAGAAGCTGTTAAACTGTGAAGGAGCTTTTTTGGTCCCATGCTGTAGCAGAGGGAAGAGTCTGTGTCTTGAATGGCTGGAGTCAAGGACAACTTTTAGGGCCTGATGTCCTGGATGTCAGGGAGCTCAACCCCAGTGAGGGTCCAAGCTGAAATATCTGCCAGGCACGCAGAGATGCGTGTTGTCACCTGCATCTCAGAAGGGGGGGAAGGAGAAAAGCAGTTGAGTGTCATCCGCATATCAGTGATGGGAGAGACCATGTGAGGATATGACGGAGCCGAGTGACTTGGTGTATAGAGAGAAGAGGAGAGGGCCTAGAACCGAGCCCTGGGGGATACCAGTAGTGAGAGTATGTGGTGAAGACACAGATCCTCTCCACGTCAGAAGTCTTCATGTCATCTGGTAGGAGCGGCCTTCCAGGTAGGATGCAATCCAAGAGTGTGCATAGCCTGAGACAACCAGACCTGAGCGGGTGGAGAGGAGGAACTAATGGTTTGTGGTGTTGAAGGCAGCGGATATATCTAGGAGGATGATAACAGAGGAGAGAGACAGCTTTGGTAGTGCGGAGAGCCTCTGTGACACAGGGAAGAGTGACTCTGTTGAGTGACCCGTCTTGAAGCCTGGCTGGTTACGGTCAGGAAGATCTTTCTGAGAGAGATAACGAGAGAGCACTCTCGAGTGTGTTGGAATGAAAATAATGAAGGGATACTGGTCTGTAATTTTTGACGTCAGAGGAGTTGAATGTCGGTTTCATGAGTAGGGGAGGAACTCCGGCAATTTTGAAGTCAGAGGGGACGCTGCCAGTGGTCAGGGATGAGTTGATGAGGGAAGTGAGGAATGGGAGAAGGTCTCCAGAGATGGTCTGGAGAAGGGAGGAGGGGATGGGGTCAAGTGGGCAGGTTGTCAGGTGGCCAGACCTCAGTAGTCGCAGAATGTCATCCGGAGAGAGAGGAGAGAAAAAGGTCAAGGTAGATCTGTGTGGCTGAGTGAAAGTGTAACGGATGTTTTTTCAAATTGGTTGACAAAGTTGTCTGCAGAGAGGGAGGAGAGCAGGGGAGGGGGTGGATGATTAAGAAGGGAGGAGAAGGTGGAAAATAGTTTCCTAGGGTTGGAGGCAGAAGCTTGAAATTTAGAGTGGTAGAAAGTGGTTTTAGCAGTGAAAGAGGAATAGAAGGTAGAGAGGAGGGAGTGGAACTAAGCCACAGAGCAGGAGGGGAGGGCCGAGAGGACAGTGAGAGGACAGTGAGAGGACAGTGAGAGGACGGTGAGAGGACAGTGAGAGGACGGTGAGAGGACAGTGAGAGGACAGTGAGAGGACGGTAGGACGGTGAGAGGACGGTGAGAGGACAGCGAGAGGACAGTGAAAGGACAGTGAGAGGACGGCGAGAGGACAGTGAGAGGACAGTGAAAGGACGGCGAGAGGACAGTGAAAGGACGGCGAGAGGACAGTGAGAGGACAGTGAGAGTCATAGGATGCGGAAAGGGAGGAGAGTAGGGTCGAAGAGGCAGACTCAGGAGACAGCAGGGAGAAATATTTAGCAGAAGGGAGAGATGATAAGATAGAAGCGGAGAGAGTAGTGGGAGAGAGACGGCTCATGACCATCTGGGTAGGGGCTGAGTGGTTAGGGTTGAAGGAAAGGGAGACAGAAAAGGATAACAATGTAGTGATCAGAGACCTGGAGGGGGGTTGCAGTGAGGTTAGTAGGCGAGAAGTAAACATGAGGTGAAGCGTATTGCCTGCCTTGTGAGTTGGAGGGGACTGGTAAAGGGTGAGGTCAACAGAGACAAGTAGGGGAATAAGAGAGTTGCAAAGAAATGTTTTATTTTTATTTAACCTTTAACTAGGCAAGTCAGTTTTAATTAAGAACACATTTATTTTTTCATATTTTTTAAATTTGACCCCGTTTTCTCCCCAATTTCGTGGTATCCAATAGTTATTAGTTACTCTCTTGTCTCATCGCTACAACTCACGTACGGGCTCCGATACACAATCCAACCAAGCCGCACTGCTTCTTAACACAGCGCGCATCCAACCCGGAAGCCAGCCGCACCAATGTGTCGGAGGAAACACCGTGCACCTGGCGACCTGGTTAGCGTGCACTGCGCCCGGCCCGCCACAGGAGTTGCTAGTGCGCGATGAGACGAGGATATCCCTACCAGCCAAACCCTCCCTAACCCGGACGATGCTAGGCCAATTGTGCATCGCCCCATGGACCTCCCGGTCCTGGCCGGATGCGACAGAGCTCGAACCCAGAGTCTCTGGTGGCACAGCTAGCAGCTAGTAGTGTCGCCTCTTGGAATGACCGCTGCGCCACTCGGGAGCCCAAATTAATCGAAGGCAGATGTCGGGAGGATGAAGTTGCCAAGTATGAAAAGTGGTGAGGCATTGTCAGGAAATTAGCTTATCAAGGTGTCAAGCTTATTGAGGAACTCTCCTAGGGCACCTGGTGGGCGATATTTGAAAATAATGTTAAGCTTGAGTGGAGAAGTGATAGTGACTACATGGAATTCAAATGAGGATGTGGACCGGTGAGAGGAGGAGAAAAGACTAAATCTGAAATGAATAGACCTGTACCACCATCGTGAACACCAGATGCTCTCGGACTTTGAGAGAAAACATAGTCAGATGAAGAAGGAGCAGCTGGAGTAGCAGTGTTCTCTGGGGTGATCCATGTCTCCTTTAGGGCTAAAAAGTATCTGTTTGTGGTGGTAAATAGACAGCTACGAAAAAAATTGATGAAAACTCTCTTGGTAAATAAACTCAACAAAACAAGAAACTATCCCTTTTTTCAGGACCCTGTCTTTCAAAGATAATTCGTAAAAATCCAAATAACTTCAGAGATCTTCATTGTAAAGGGTTTTAACACTGTTTCCCATGCTTGTTCAATCACCCATAAACAATTAATGAACATGCACCTGTGAAACGGTCGTTAAGACATTAAGAGCTTACAGATGGTAGACAATTCACAGTTATGAAAACTTAGGACACTAAAGAGGCTTTTCTACTGACTCTGAAAAACACAGAAAAGAAAGATGCCCAGGGTCCCTGCTTATCTGCGTGAACATGCCTTAGGCATGCTGCAACAAGGCATGAGGACTGCAAATGTGGCCAGGGCAATAAATTGTAATGTCCGTACTGTGAGACGCCTAAGACAGCGCTACAGGAAGACAGGATGGACAGCTGATCGTCCTCGCAGTGGATGATCACGTGTAACAACACCTGCACAGGATCAGTACATCAGAACATCACACCTGCGGGACAGGTACAGGATGGCAACAACAACTGCCTGAGTTACACCAGGAACACACAATCCCTCCATCAGTGCTCAGACTGTCCGCAATAGGCTGAGAGAGGCTGGACTGAGGGCTTGTAGGCCTGTTGTAAGGCAGGTCTTCACCAAACATCACCAGCAACAACAACGCCTATGGGCACAAACCCACCGTCGTTGGACCAGACAGGACTGGCAAAAAGTGCTCTTCACTGACGAGTCACTATTTTGTCTCACCAGGGGTGATGGTCGGATTGACGTTTATCATCGAAGGAATAAGCGTTACACCGAGGCCTGTACTCTGAAGCGGGATCGATTTGGAGGTGGAGGGTCTGTCATGGTCTGGGATGGTGTGTCACAGCATCGTCGGACTGAGCTTGTTGTCATGCAGGCAATCTCGGCGCTGTTCGTTACAGGGAAGACATCCTCCTCCCTCGTGTGGTACCCTTCCTGCAGGCTCATCCTGACATGACCCTCCAGCATGACAATGTCAGCAGCCATACTGCTCGTTCTGTGCGTGATTTCCTGCAAGACAGGAATGTCAGTGTTCTGCCATGGCCAGCGAAGAGCCCGGATCTCAATCCCATTGAGCACGTCACGTGAGGGCTAGAGCCATTCCCCCTGGAAATGTATTGGTGGAAGAGTGGGGTAACATCTCAAAGAAAGAACTGGCGAATCTGGTGCAGTCCATGAGGAGGAGATGCACTGCAGTACTTCATGCAGCTGGTGGCCACACCAGATACTGACTGTTACTTTTGATTTTGACACCCCCCCCTCCCCCTCCCCTTTGTTCAGGGACACATTATTCCATTTCTGTTAGTCACATGTCTGTGGAACTTGTTTAGTTTATGTCTCAGTTGTTGAATCTTGTCATGTTCATACAAATATCTATACATGTTAAAGTTTGCTGAAAATAAACACAGTTGACAGTGAGAAGACGTTTCCTTTTTAGCTTGAGTTTAGTATGATCTACAGCTCATCGTGCCGTACTCTAACTAAGGCGAGCAAAACCTTGAGACTCCCCTAATATTAAGCTGTTAATAATAAAGACACACAGTCCATTAGAACTCAATCCATTTAGAACACAATCCATTAGAACACAGTCCTTTAGAACACAGTCCATTAGAACTCAGTCCATTAGAACTCAATCCATTTAGAACACAATCCATTAGAACTCAGTCCTTTAGAACACAATCCATTAGAACTCAGTCCATTAGAACTCAGTCCATTAGAACTCAGTCCTTTAGAACTCAGTCCATTAGAACTCAGTCCATTAGAACTCAGTCCTTTAGAACTCAGTCCATTAGAACTCAGTCCATTAGAACTCAGTCCTTTAGAACTCAGTCCATTAGAACTCAGTCCATTAGAACTCAGTCCTTTAGAACTCAGTCCATTAGAACTCAGTCCATTAGAACTCAGTCCTTTAGAACTCAGTCCATTAGAACTCAGTCCATTAGAACTCAGTCCATTAGAACTCAATCCATTTAGAACACAATCCATTAGAACTCAGTCCATTCGAACTCAGTCCATTTAGAATACAGTTCATTAGAACACAGTCCATTAGAACACATTCCTTTAGAACACAGTTCATTAGAACACAGTCCTTTAGAACACAGTCCTTTAGAACACAGTCCATTAGAACACAGTCCTTTAGAACACAGTCCATTAGAACTCAGTCCATTAGAACTCAGTCCTTTAGAACACAGTCCATTAGAACTCAGTCCATTTAGAACACAGTTCATTAGAACACAGTCCTTTAGAACACAGTCCTTTAGAACACAGTTCATTAGAACACAGTCCTTTAGAACACAGTCCATTAGAACTCAGTCCATTAGAACTCAGTCCTTTAGAACACAGTCCATTAGAACACAGTCCATTTTACAAAAGAAGTCAAGTTGTCTTAGTCGTACAGGATAGACATAGTCCAATGAAATGCTTATTTGCAGGTTCCTTCTCGACAATGCATTAACAATAAAAAATAATGTAAAAAGATAAGAACAGGAGCATGAAGTAAATGGCTCAGTAGAAAATAATAAACATTGTAGCATCCCCAAGTGAAGGACACAAAGGTGATTATTAAAGCTTGTTCAGTACATGAGGGCAAATTGTCATGACAGGCACAGACAGTTTTTTTTATACACGGGACAGGAGTTTACAGGTTTTTGTTCCAGCCCTTCACTAACACCTCATTCAGCTAATTGTGGTGTAAACTGTAGACTATGAATAGTTGAACTTTGTGTTTTTACTAGGTAGAAATAGAAGCTTGCACACTGTGAAGTACAGGCAGAAATCACCCACGCCTGTATTCTAGAACGAGCTTCATATGTTACAATGAGCTGACAATTCTGCATGATAGAGAATAATGTGCTTCTAACATAGTGATGTTGCACACTGCTGAATAAACTCCTGACTAAACTCCTGTGATTTTCCTGGATGGGCGGGAGGCTGCCATGGTCTTTACATCTGTCTGGGTGATGGGGTGGGATGTGCTTCAACGTGAGGAGAACAGAGCAGAAACATAAGGCCAAGGGGTGGGAGAAATGAACCTCGCTGCTCATAGTTCAGCGCAGGTTCAAAGTTGCTGACATCCACAAGTACCGTTGTTTAATGTGCAATGGTTTTGTAAACAGTTCTGCACATTAATAGGCTTGATCAAATTGACATCAATTTACTTTTAATTGATCATTTCATTATTCAAATTGTTTTCTTTATATGCAATGATGATACACGAGGGGGGAGGGGAAAGTGACTAGAAGAAAGTTAGCAAAAGTTAGGTGAACAGACACAGCATGCATGTGTCATGACTGTCACGTGAAGATCTGAAGGATCAGATTACCGTGGGTCTACAGCGCCCACAGGGGGAAAGGGGGGGGGGGAAATAACCCTTTTGAGGGGGAAATAACCCTTTTGTTACGAGGAGATCCCTCCCGCCAAAACTACAACATCCAAAAATGTGAGAACGACACAATATCACGGAAACAAATCATGTGACAAAGAACAATTTACTTTCACCACTATAGATACCTCTATTTTCATGAACAGTGCCCACTGAACAATGCAGGGTAAAACCTCTGGAGGACACTCCGAGACAGAAAAGCTACAGCTACGATAGACACAGTGACTTCTGCTGAGCTACTCTCCACAGACTGATCGAGTGATTTCAACAGAGCGAGACGACAAAAGACATACAATCATAAATATGTACATTGCATTTCTAAAATTCGAATGAGTGGTTGTTAGGGTGCTAAACATCTGTATTTACGATGGGCATATTATTCAACTGTATGTACGATGGCTGAATTAATTTGTCTCTTCTTCTCCCACTCTTTCTTACATGCCCCTCTCTTTTCATTGTGTAACAAGCCATCATATCAGTTTGGTCCACTAGGGACCTTTCATTGCATTGTGTTAGTAACTAATAACTATACCGTGTGTGCTTGTCTGTTTATGTATTTCTGTGTGATTATTTAGTTAGTTAGTAAATAAAGAACTAAGCCAATTTATATATCGCTGATTCATCATTTATGCTAGGATTCGTGCAGATATCCAAGAATTTTGCGACATTCAGAATGAGATTGATCTTTAGAGTTTAATCGGGAGATAGTAACTCGTTAAATAACCTTTCCCGTGGTGCCCCAAGATTACTGATGAGTTAATTGTTACAGGATTCATTTAATCATTGTAATAATTAAACGTAGTTAATTTATTTGATAAAATAACAGTCAAACACATTAATGATATTCAGGACACAACACATGTATTGATTATGGAAGAACGCACAATATATTGTCTGGCTAGCAAGATTGAACAAAAGACAGCTAGCTGCATTTTGTATGTTTTTAAATCAGATTTTCTTTAAATGTCTTACCTCCAAACCAGTCGGGGAACAACTGTTTTGTCCTGCCAATGTCATGGAAAATGAATGTATCAGTTGACATCTGTCGCTGAATTTAAAAAACAATTGTTTTAATTATTTACTACATTTGTCATTAGCTGGCTAGCAAAAGCTCAAATTCAGGATTAAAAAACATGTCTGGGTCTTTACATTACTGATTTTTTGGATTAGTTTGTTTAGTTGTTCATCCCCAAACCGCTGATAACCAGGATGAGATCGGCTGCTAGCTAGCCATTGCATCCGACTAACTAACTAACTGACAGCGTGGCTAGCAGGCTGATAAACAGCAGTGGTTCAACATATGAATTAAAAAAGCACATGAAATACATTTGGTGAATAAATAGACATTATTCCCCTGGAACTATTTCTCCCAAGCAGGGACTTTTTTGACTTTCGCTGTGTCACAAGGTGTTGTGGGATAGCCTCTTTGGAAAAGGAAGTGAAAAAGTATGCTCCCATGAGTACTCTGTTTTCCAGACCTACCAAGTACGCTTATAAAACGTATATTCAACAGGAGGCTTCCTTGTCATGTACCACTATATTCAACAGGAGGCTTCCATCCCCCTGTCATGTAGCACTATATTCAACAGGAGGCTTCCATCCCCCTGTCATGTAGCACTATATTCAACAGGAAGCTTCAATCTCATTGTCATGTACCACTATATTGAACAGGAGGCTTCCTTGTCATGTACCACTATATTCAACAGGAGGCTTCCATCCCCCTGTCATGTAGCACTATATTCAACAGGAGGCTTCCTTGTCATGTACCACTATATTGAACAGGAAGCTTCAATACACTTGTCACATACCACTATATTCAACAGGAAGCTTCAATACACTTGTCATGTACCACTATATTCAACAGGAAGCTTCAATCTCATTGTCATGTACCACTATATTGAACAGGAAGCTTCAATCTCATTGTCATGTACCACTATATTGAACAGGAAGCTTCAATTTCCTATTCATGTACAATTATACTCAACAGGAAGCTTCAATCTCTTTGTCACGTACCACTATATTCAACAGGAAGCTTCAATCACCTTGTCATGTACCACTCTATTGAACAGGAAGCTTCAATCTCATTGTCATGTACCACTATATTGAACAGGAAGCTTCAATCTCATTGTCATGTACCACTATATTGAACAGGAAGCTTCAATCTCATTGTCATGTACCACTATATTGAACAGGAAGCTTCAATTTCCTATTCATGTACCACTATATTCAACAGGAAGCTTCCATCCCTTTGTCATGTACCACTATATTCAACAGGAAGCTTACATCTCTTTGTCATGTACCACTATATGCCATAGGAAGCTTCAATCCCCTTGTCACCCTATTAGTGCATCGTTCTCTAGCCTGTACATACTGTTATTAACGTTAGCTCATCCATACCCATCCATGTAAGCACTAATATCATAGTTAGCATTTAGCATGTTTTCCATCCGTACCCAGCCGTGTGAGCGCTGATATCATAGTAAGCATTAGCATGCTCCATCGGTACCAGGCCATGTGAGCGCTAACAACATAGTTAGCATTTACCATGCTCCTTCCATACCCAGTCGTGTGTGCGCTAATATCACAGCATTTACCATGCTCCTTCCATACCCAGTCGTGTGTGCGCTAATATCACAGCATTTACCATACTCCATCTGTACCCAGCCGTTTGTGCGCTAATGTCATAGTTAGCATGCAACAAATCTATCTTCTACATTAGGAAACCCAGCGCTGACATATTGGCTTCCTGTCTGTATTATTAAGTGACGGCAGACTGCTGCTCTGTGTGATTAACCACTAAACTGTCTGTGGACATTACGTTCAACCACATTACAGTTTAAATCAGGCCACAGGAGGCCAAACAAGGACTTCTGATCAACTGATTGCTGGATCTTCATGTTGTGGCTGACCTATTCATCACCAGGGTTGTGTTTAAAATGGCTGACCTATTCATCACCAGGGTTGTGTTTAAAATGGCTGACCTATTCATCACCAGGGTTGTGTTTTAAATGGCTGACCTATTCATCACCAGGGTTGTGTTTAAAATGGCTGACCTATTCATCACCAGGGTTGTGTTTAAAATGGCTGACCTGTTCATCACCAGGGTTGTGTTTAAAATGGCTGACCTATTCATCACCAGGGTTGTGTTTAAAATGGCTGACCTATTCATCACCAGGGTTGTATTCAAAATGGCTGACCTATTCATCCCCCGGGTTGTGTTTAAAATGGCTAGGTGGACTGTAAGCTTTGAGTTATTGTCTTGTATCTAATTGAGTGTGGGGTTGCCAGGTGGACTGTAAGCATTGAGTTATTGTCTTGTATCTAATTGAGTGTGGGGTTGCTAGGTGGACTGTAAGCATTGAGTTATTGTCTTGTATCTAATTGAGTGTGGGGTTGCTAGGTGGACTGTAAGCATTGAGTTATTGTCTTGTATCTAATTGAGTGTGGGGTTGCTAGGTGGACTGTAAGCATTGAGTTATTGTCTTGTATCTAATTGAGTGTGGGGTTGCCAGGTGGACTGTAAGCATTGAGTTATTGTCTTGTATCTAATTGAGTGTGGGGTTGCTAGGTGGACTGTAAGCATTGAGTTATTGTATTGTATCTAATTGAGTGTGGGGTTGCTAGGTGGACTGTAAGCATTGAGTTATTGTCTTGTATCTAATTGAGTGTGGGGTTGCTAGGTGGACTGTAAGCATTGAGTTATTGTCTTGTATCTAATTGAGTGTGGGGTTGCCAGGTGGACTGTAAGCATTGAGTTATTGTCTTGTATCTAATTGAGTGTGGGGTTGCCAGGTGGACTGTAAGCTTTGAGTTATTGTCTTGTATCTAATTGAGTGTGGGGTTGCCAGGTGGACTGTAAGCATTGAGTTATTGTCTTGTATCTAATTGAGTGTGGGGTTGCTAGGTGGACTGTAAGCATTGAGTTATTGTATTGTATCTAATTGAGTGTGGGGTTGCCAGGTGGACTGTAAGCATTGAGTTATTGTCTTGTATCTAATTGAGTGTGGGGTTGCTAGGTGGACTGTAAGCATTGAGTTATTGTCTTGTATCTAATTGAGTGTGGGGTTGCTAGGTGGACTGTAAGCATTGAGTTATTGTCTTGTATCTAATTGAGTGTGGGGTTGCTAGGTGGACTGTAAGCATTGAGTTATTGTCTTGTATCTAATTGAGTGTGGGGTTGCTAGGTGGACTGTAAGCATTGAGTTATTGTGGGGCCCACTTTCCAAAAAGAAAAATGAAAAAACACTTGCAGACGTGATCACAAGCATGTAAACAGGCAACAGACACTACAGGATACTTCATTGAATGAGTCCCAAAATGGTACCCTATTCCCTATATAGTGTAATACTTTAGATTAGAGCCCTATGGCACCCTATTACCTATATAGTGCACTACTTTTGATTAGATCCATAGCCAAAAGTAGTGCACTATATGAAAGAGGGGGTACCATTTGAGACACATCACTGTCAGATCAGTGCACTTTTTCTAAGAGGTCATTAACAAGCCGGAGTCCACAGCAGCAAACCAACGCTGTAAGAACAGGAAACAAGATAATTGCGTGTGTGTGTGTGTGGGTGTGCGTGTGCGTGTGTTTGGTCAGTCACACACAGCTGATATGAGACGTGGCGTGCTTCATTACATTCAGTTACAGCTGTTTCCATGGCTACCACACTTGATTACGAATGGGAAACTGGTCGGAAAGAAGGAAGGAGGAGACGGCTTTTAGATTCCTGAAGGAGAACATTGATCATTTCTGAGAAATATGTTAATTTCATGATTGCAACGGCTTGGATAAAAACTCCTGTTTCCAAGAAAATGTTACGTTGGTGATAAATATTTGAGTAAAATCTGTTTCTGATGATGCTTTTCTTAACCACCTGCATCACTACAGATCCTGGTTCGAATACAGGCTGTATCACAACCGCCCGTGATTGGGAGTCCCATAGTTTCTAATGAAACTGTTGCTGTTTCAGTTTCTGATGATGATGCTTTCCTTAACCACCTGTTCCACGGGCTCCCGAGTGGCGCAGCGGTCTAACCACTAAGTCTCAGCGCTGGAGGTGTCACTACAGATCCTGGTTCAAATACAGGCTGTATCACAACCGCCCGTGATTGGGAATCCCATAGGGTGGCGTACAATTGACCCAGCGTCGTCCGGGGTAGGCCGTCATTGTAAATAAGAATTTGTTCGTAACTGACTTGCCTAGTTATATTTAAAATACATTCTTTTTTATGTTTTTTATTTAAATAAATAGCAATGATTCAGCGCTCAGTTGATTGCTGCTCTCGTCGGCTGGCCCTCGCTACATATTCGTCGCCAAACCCACTGGCTCCAGGTCATCTATAAGTCTTTGCTAGGTAAAGCCGCGCCTTATCTCAGCTCACTGGTCACCATAGCAACACCCAGTCGTAGCAGGTGCTCCAGCAGGTATATTTCACTGGTCATCCCCAAAGCCAACACCTCGTTTGACCGCCTTTCCTTCCAGTTTTCTTCTGCCAATGACTGGAACGAATTGCAAAAATCAATGAAGCTGGAGACTCATAGCTCCCTCTCTAACTTTAAGCACCAGCTGTCTGAGCAGCTAACTGATCGCTGCAGCTGTACACAGCCCATCTGTAAATAGCCCATACAATCTACCTACCTCATCCCCACATTGTTTTCATTCACTTTTTCTTTGCTCTTTTGCACACCAGTATCTCTACTTGCACATCATCATCTGCTCATCTGTCATTCCAGTGTTAATCTGCTAAATTGTAATTACTTCTCTACTATTGGCCTATTTGCCTTACCACCTTACTCTAATTTGCACACACTGTATATAGATTTTTTATATTGTGTTATTGACTGTACGTTTGTTTACTCCGTGTGTAACTCTGTTGTTGTTTTTGTCGCACTGCTTTGTTTTATCTTGGCCAGGTCGCAGTTGAAAATGAGAACATGTCAGGACTACCTGACATGATGACTCCTTGTTGTCCCCAGTCCACCTGGCCGTGCTGCTGCTCCAGTTTCAACTGTTCTGCCTGCGGCTATGGAACCCTGACCTGTTCACCGGACGTGCTTCCTGTCCCAGACCTGCTGTTTTCAACTCTCTAGAGACCGCAGGAGTGGTAGAGATACTCTGAATGATCGGCTATGAAAAGCCAACTGACATTTACTCCTGAGGTGCTGACCTGTTGCATCCTCGACAACTACTGTGATTATTATTATTTGACCCTGCTGGTCATTTATGAACATTTGAACATCTTGGCCATGTTCTGTTATAATCTCCACCCGGCACAGCCAGAAGAGGACTGGCCACCCCTCATAGCCTGGTTCCTCTCTAGGTTTCTTCCTAGGTTCTGGCTTTTCTAGGGAGTTTTAGCCACCGTGCTTCTACACCTGCATTGCTTGCTGTTTGGGGTTTTAGGCTGGGTTTCTGTAAGGCACTTTGAGACATCAGCTGATGTACGAAGAGCTATATAAATACATTTGATTTGTTTTGATTACAACTTGTTCTCAACTAGCTTACCTGGTTAAATAAAGGTGAAATAAAAACATCTAAATAAATCCTCTAAAATCTCCTCATTCTGCTCTCCACTTCCTCGCTTCTCTTCATGATCAACCTGTTTGACAAATTCCAGTTCCAATTGCCTCTCCTCTCCTCTCTCTCTGTCTCTCTCTCTCTCTCTCTCTCTCTCTCTCTCTCTCTGTTCTCTCTCTCTCTCTCTCTCTCTCTCTCTCTCTGTTCTCTCTCTCTCTCTCTCTCTCTCTCTCTCTCTCTCTCTCTCTCTCTCTCTCTCTCTCTCTCTCTCTCTCTCTCTCTCTCTCTCTCTCTCTCTCTCTCTCTCTCTCTCTCTCTCTCTCTCTCTCTGTTTGACCCATTATCCACGTCTTCTCCTTCTTCTCCTGCCTCTCTCTCTTCAGACTGCCCAGTGAGCCAGTTCCCCTCTCTCTTCAGCATTGGGCAGACTGCCCAGTGAGCCAGTTCCCCTCTCTCTTCAGCATGGGGCTGACTGCCCAGTGAGCCAGTTCCCCTCTCTCTTCAGCAGGGGACAGACTGCCCAGTGAGCCAGTTGCCCTCTCTCTTCAGCATGGGGCAGACTGCCCAGTGAGCCAGTTGCCCTCTCTCTTCAGCATGGGGTAGACTGCCCAGTGAGCCAGTTGCCCTCTCTCTTCAGCATGGGGCTGACTGCCCAGTGAGCCAGTTGCCCTCTCTCTTCAGCATGGGGCTGACTGCCCAGTGAGCCAGTTCCCCTCTCTCTTCAGCAGGGGACAGACTGCCCAGTGAGCCAGTTGCCCTCTCTCTTCAGCATGGGACAGACTGCCCAGTGAGCAAAGATGTAAAATCATCCTGCAGTAGAGAGGCTGTTGTTAACCAAACAGCACACTATTCCCCATGGGTCCTGGTCCACATTGCACCCTATTCCCCGTGGGTCCTGGTCCACATGCCACCCTATTCCCCATGGGTCCTGGTCCACAATGCACCCTATTCCCCGTGGGTCCTGGTCCACATGCCACCCTATTCCCCGTGGGTCCTGGTCCACATGCCACCCTATTCCCCATGGGTCCTGGTCCACACCACATGCCACCCATTCCCCATGGGTCCTGGTCCACATGCCACCCTATTCCCTATGGGTCCTCGTCCACATGCCACCCTATTCCCCATGGGTCCTGGTCCACATGCCACCCTATTCCCATGGGTCCTGGTCCACATGCCACCCTATTCCCCGTGGGTCCTGGTCCACATGCCACCCTATTCCCCATGGGTCCTGGTCCACATGCCACCCTATTCCCCTTGGGTCCTGGTCCACATGCCACCCTATTCCCCATGGGTCCTGGTCCACAATGCACCCTATTCCCCATGGGTCCTGGTCCACACCACATGCCACCCTATTCCCCATGGGTCCTTGTCCACATGCCACCCTATTCCCCATGGGTCCTGGTCCACATGCCACCCTATTCCCCATGGGTCCTGGTCCACATGCCACCCTATTCCCCATGGGTCCTGGTCCACATGCCACCCTATTCCCCATGGGTCCTGGTCCACATGCCACCCTATCCTCCATGGGTCCTCGTCCACATGCCACCCTATTCCCCTTGGGTCCTGGTCCACAATGCACCCTATTCCCCATGGGTCCTGGTCCACACTACATGCCACCCATTCCCCATGGGTCCTCGTCCACATGCCACCCTATCCTCCATGGGTCCTCGTCCACATGCCACCCTATTCCCCGTGGGTCCTCGTCCACATGGCACCCTATCCTCCATGGGTCCTCGTCCACACACACTTTGAAACAGCGCCCCCTCTGTCTCTGTATATGTAGGTTATCTATCTGATGCTGTCTGGTCAGTGAAACAGCCGCCCCTGTCTCTGTAGGTCATCTATCGTATCCTGTCTGGTCAGTGAAACAGCCCCCTCTCTCTCTGTATGTGTAGGTCATCTATCTGATCCTGTCTGGTCAGTGAAACAGCGCCCCCTCTGTCTCTGTATGTGCAGGTCATCTATCTGATCCTGTCTGGTCAGTGAAACAGCGCCCCCTCTGTCTCTGTATGTGTAGGTGATCCTGTCTGGTCAGTGAAACAGCCCCTTCTGTCTCTGTAGGTCATCATCCCCTCTGTCTCTGTCTCTGTAGGTCATCTATCTGATCCTGTCTGGTCAGTGAAACAGCACCCCCTCTGTCTCTGTATGTGTATGTCATCTATCTGATCCTGTCTGGTCAGCAAAACAGCGCCCCCTCTGTCTCTGTATGTGTAGGTCATCTATCTGATCCTGTCTGGTCAGTGAAACAGCGCCCCCTCTGTCTCTGTATGTGTAGGTCATCTATCTGATCCTGTCTGGTCAGTGAAACAGCCCCCTCTGTCTCTGTATGTGTAGGTTATCTATCTGATCCTGTCTGGTCAGTGAAACAGCCCCCTCTGTCTCTGCATGTGTAGGTCATCTATCTGATCCTGTCTGGTCAGTGAAACAGCCCCCCCTGTCTCTGTATGTGTAGGTCATCTATCTGATCCTGTCTGGTCAGTGAAACAGCGCCCCCTCTGTCTCTGTATGTGTAGGTCATCTATCTGATCCTGTCTGGTCAGTGAAACAGCCCCCTCTGTCTCTGTAGGTCATCTCTCTGATTCTGTCTGGTCAGTTAAACAGCCCCTTCTGTCTCTGTATGTGTAGGTCATCTATCTGATCCTGTCTGGTCAGTGAAACAGCCCCCTCTGTCTCTGTAGGTCATCTATCTGATCCTGTCTGGTCAGTGAAACAGCCCCCTCTGTCTCTGTATGTGTAGGTCATCTATCTGATCCTGTCTGGTCAGTGAAACAGCCCCCTCTGTCTCTGTAGGTCATCTATCTGATCCTGTCTGGTCTGAATGAGTATGATATTGCTGCCTCCCATAGCACTGAATGCAAATGAAGCCAGTGAGCAGTTGGCCTCTTTTAAATATGATTTTATTATACAATAATAGCCTATCAGAGTTGAGCTAAACTGACTGTGCTCAACTGTGAATGTTCCTGGCCAACCCAAAAGGGAAGCCAGCCATCTACAATTAGGTTGAGTCAACATGTTTATTTTCTTCTTCGCACACATATGCCGCATTCAGGTGCCTAGTCGAAACTAGAGAACTCTGAAATGTCCGACTCGCTAGCTGGTTGAACTCTAACTGGATAACTACAACCAATTAGCAGGTCAAAAATGTCCGAGTTTCCAAGTTCCGACTAGCATGTGAACGCGGCAACACACACACACACACACACACACACACACAGACACATGGACACACAGACACACACACACGGACACGGACACAGAAATCAGTACTAGGAACAGTCACATGATATTTGGCTAACGTTGATTGGACTAAATAGTTTTAATTGTTTAGTTGTCTCTGTATTAGACTAAGCAGAAGTGATCTGATGATGTTGAAATGCTGAAGTTGAAATGGTGCTGGACTAGTGGAGGCAGCTCCTGTTGTTGAAATGGTGCTGGATTAGTGGAGGCAACTCCTGTTGTTGAAATGGTGCTGGACTAGTGGAGGCAGCTCCTGTTGTTGAAATGGTGCTGGAACAGTGGAGGCAGCTCCTGTTGTTGAAATGTTGCTGGAATAGTGGAAGCAGCTCCTGTTGTTGAAGTGGTGCTGGAATAGTGGAGGCAGCTCCTGTTTTTGAAATGGTGCTGGACTAGTGGAGGCAGCTCCTGTTGTTGAAATGGTGCTGGAATAGTGGAGGCAGCTCCTGTTTTCTCTGTGACTTGTGGTAACTCTCAGTCGTTCTAAATCAATAGTTGTTTAGTAGTCCGAAAATGTGGGAAACATTAACTTGATTGACCGTGCTGTAGGTCATGTAACTGTTTGTTAAATGCAATATGCTTTGTGGACTTCACTGGACAGAGGTTGCTCTCCGGTATTGTGATGAAACAAAAGCCCATCCCATCCCAGCCCAGCCCCATCCCCAGCCCAGCCCAGCCCAGCCCAACCCATCCCAGCCCCAGCCCATCCCATCCCAGCCCAGCCCCATCCCCATCCCAGCCCAGCCCATCCCAGCCCCAGCCCATCCCAGCCCAGCTCAGCCCCAGGCCAGGCCAGCCCATCCCCAACCCAGCCCAGCCCAGCCCCAGCCCATCACATCCCCAGCCCATCCCAGCCCAGCTCAGCCCCAGGCCAGCCCATCCCCAACCCAGCCCAGCCTTCCCTTCCCAGCCCAGCCCCAGCTCAGCCCCAGCCCAGCCCCATCCCAGCCCAGCCCCAGCCCAGCCCCAGCCCAGCCCAGCCCAACCCCAGCCCCAGCCCAGCCCCATCCCAGCCCCAGCCCCAGCCCCAGCCCCAGCCCAGCCCAGCCCCAGCCCAGCCCAGCCCAGCCCAGCCCAACCCCAGCCCCAGCCCCAGCCCAGCACAGCCCCAACCCCATCCCCACACCCAGCCCAGCCCATCCCATCCCATCCCATCCCCAGCCCCAGGCCACGCTCCTCTCCGCATCAACATTCCTCTCAATCAATGCTCATTGACCAGAGTAAGTAGCTGCTTCATCATTTTTAATTAGGCTCAATCAGACATCTTGTCTATTTCTGTTACAAGCAGGCCAGAACCAGGTCTAGAAGGATCAAGGTCTCCTTGTACTAATAGCTTAATTCTAATTTCTATTAATTTGACAGTATTGTTCAGTTCAATCCCGAAAGGTCAAATTATCTCTCTCCTCTCCTTCGGAAGCATTAATAACTCAAATTGGATCGATGGGAAACAAAAAACATAATAGAATGTGTTTGACCATGAATAAACCCCTTCTTTATGAGAAAAATATTATTTGGCAACAAGAAGGGAAGGAAGGAGGAGTCAGCTGGGGGAAGGGAGGAGGAGTCAGCTGGGGGGAAGGGAGGAGGAGTCAGCTGGGGGAGAAGGAAGGAGGAGTAAACTGGGGGGAAGGGAGGAGGAGTTAGCTGGGGGTAGGGAGGAGGAGTCAGCTGGGGAAAGGGAGGAGGAGTCAGCTGGGGGGAAGGGAGGAGGAGTCAGCTGGGGAAAGGGAGGAGGAGTCAGCTGGGGGAAGGGAGGAGGAGTCAGCTGGGGGGAAGGGAGGAGGAGTCAGCTGGGGGAGAAGGGGGGAGGAGTCAGCTGCGGGGAAGGAAGGAGGAGTCAGCTGGGGGAAGGGAGGAGGAGTCAGCTGGGGAAAGGGAGGAGGAGTCAGCTGGGGGGAAGGGAGGAGGAGTCAGCTGGGGGAGAAGGGGGGAGGAGTCAGCTGCGGGGAAGGAAGGAGGAGTAAACTGGGGGGAAGGGAGGAGGAGTTAGCTGGGGGTAGGGAGGAGGAGTCAGCTGGGGAAAGGGAGGAGAAGTCAACTGGGGGAAGGAAGGAGGAGTTAGCTGGGGGGAAGAGAGAAGGAGTCAGCTGGGGGAAGGGAGGAGCAGTCAGCAGGAGGGAAGGGAGGAGGAGTTAGCTGGGAGGAAGGGAGGAGGAGTCAGCTGGGGGGAAGGGAGGTCAGCTGGGGGAAGGCAGGAGGAGTCGGCTGGGGGAAGGGAGGAGAAGTCAGCTGGGGGAAGGGAGGAGAAGTCGGCTGGGGGAAGGGAAGAGGAGTTAGCTGGGGGAAGGGAGGCGCAGTCAGCTGGGGGAAGGCAGGAGGAATTGGCTGGGGGAAGGGAGGATGAGTCAGCAGGGCGACAGGAGGAGGAGTCAGCATGTGGGGAAGGGAGGAGGAGTTGGCTGAGGGGATGGGAGGAGGAGTCGGCTGGGGGAGAGGGAGGAGGAGTCAGCTGGGGGAAGGGAGGAGGAGTCAGCATGTGGGGAAGGGAGGAGGAGTTGGCTGAGGGGATTGGAGGAGGAGTCGGCTTGGGGGAGGGGAGGAGGAGTCAGCTGGGGAAGGGAGGAGGAGTCAGCATGTGGGGAAGGGAGGAGGAGTTGGCTGAGGGGACGGGAGGAGGAGTCGGCTTGGGGGAGGGGAGGAGGAGTCAGCTGGGGAAGGGAGGAGTTAGCTGGGGAAGGTAGGAGGAGTCAGCTGGGGAAATGAGGAGCAGTCAGCAGGAGGGAAGGGAGGAGGAGTTAGCTGGGAGGAAGGGAGGAGGAGTCGGCTGGGGGAAGGGAGGAGGAGTCGGCTGGGGGAAGGGAGGAGGAGTTAGCTGGGGGAAGGGAGGAGCAGTATGACGCATCCTTAATAATGTAGACTTTATGAGTATGCTAACTGGCTAACACTATAGCATTACAACCCATCCTTACAGTAATACTGTAGACTTTATGAGTATGCTAACTGGCTAACTGGCTAACAGTATAGCATTATGACGCATCCTTAATAATGTAGACTTTATGAGTATGCTAACTGGCTAACACTATAGCATTACGACCCATCCCTAATACTGTAGACTTTATGAGTACGCTATCTGGCTCCTTATGCTTAAGCACAACAACACCTCTGAGTATTTTCATCCTTGGTTAGACACTCCTATCTCTCTCCCTCATGCTCTGTCTGTCTTCCTTCCCCTCCAGGAATTGTCTTTATGAGTAGGATGCTTGATTGTCCTGAGGTGAAGCGCAAAGAATCGGCCAGCAAATCAACTAGGCGAAGCGTGGAGCGAGAGGAAGATTATGCTAAAGGCATTTTAGCCCACAGCGCTGCGTTACTGTGTTAGTGGGCTGTATGTTTTCTTCGTTACGGCAATGAAGGGGCGCTAATATCAATTAGCATGCATTATCAATTAGCTCCCAATCTCACAGCGCATTAGCAATGATAATGGAGTGACCTCAGATACAACCCACCAGCTGAGTCACAAACAGACGGCTTATTTCTTACATAGTGCACTATGGGCACCCGGTCAAAAGTAGTGCACTATGTAGGGAATAGGGTTCCATAGGTCCCTGGTCTAAAGTAGTGCACTATGTAGGGAATAGGGTGCCATTTGGGACAGGTCCTGTCTTTAATTCACAGGCTCCTTCTGCAATATTACCTCAAGAATCCTCTGACAAGAAAAAAACAACAAATAAGTCAAAAAAATATGAGGTCAGACATTTATTATTGAACAGTGTCTCAGTAGGTAGACGGGGAGTTTAGAAACGTAGCTTATGTATGCGCAAATATTGATACAATAACCATCATATCGACAGAGGGCAGCTACCGCTCAGCCCAGCCCGAGCTCTCCTCTGTCCTGACACCCCAATGATGGAGCCAGCTTTCCCCCCTGAAGCTAGATTAGCAGAGTCCATGGCCTCTGTCCTGACACCCCAATGATGGAGCCAGCTTTCCCCCCTGAAGCTAGATTAGCAGAGTCCATGGCCTCTGTCCTGACACCCCAATGATGGAGCCAGATTTCCCCCCTGAAGCTAGATTAGCAGAGTCCATGGCCTCTGTCCTGACATCCCAATGATGGAGCCAGCTTTCCCCCCTGAAGCTATGTTAGCAGAGTTCATGGCCTCTGTCCTGACATCCCAATGATGGAGCCAGCTTTCCCCCCTGAAGCTAGGTTAGCAGAGTTCATGGCCTCTGTCCTGACACCCCAATGATGGAGCCAGCTTTCCCCCCTGAAGCTAGGTTAGCAGAGTTCATGGCCTCTGTCCTGACATCCCAATGATGGAGCCAGCTTTCCCCCCTGAAGCTAGGTTAGCAGAGTTCATGGCCTCTGCCCTGACACCCCAATGATGGAGCCAGCTTTCCCACCTGAAGCTAGGTTAGCAGAGTTCATGCCCTCTGTCCTGACACCCAAATGATGGAGCCAGCTTTCCCCCCTGAAGCTAGGTTAGCAGAGTTCATGGCCTCTGTCCTGACATCCCAATGATGGAGCCAGCTTTCCCCCCTGAAGCTAGGTTAGCAGAGTTCATGGCCTCTGCCCTGACACCCCAATGATGGAGCCAGCTTTCCCACCTGAAGCTAGGTTAGCAGAGTTCATGGCCTCTGTCCTGACATCCCAATGATGGAGCCAGCTTTCCCCCCTGAAGCTAGGTTAGCAGAGTTCATGGCCTCTGCCCTGACACCCCAATGATGGAGCCAGCTTTCCCCCCTGAAGCTAGGTTAGCAGAGTTCATGGCCTCTGCCCTGACACCCCAATGATGGAGCCAGCTTTCCCACCTGAAGCTAGGTTAGCAGAGTTCATGGCCTCTGTCCTGACATCACAATGATGGAGCCAGCTTTCCCCCCTGAAGCTAGGTTAGCAGAGTTCATGGCCTCTGCCCTGACACCCCAATGATGGAGCCAGCTTTCCCACCTGAAGCTAGGTTAGCAGAGTTCATGCCCTCTGTCCTGACACCCAAATGATGGAGCCAGCTTTCCCCCCTGAAGCTAGGTTAGCAGAGTTCATGGCCTCTGTCCTGACATCCCAATGATGGAGCCAGCTTTCCCCCCTGAAGCTAGGTTAGCAGAGTTCATGGCCTCTGCCCTGACACCCCAATGATGGAGCCAGCTTTCCCCCCTGAAGCTAGGTTAGCAGAGTTCATGGCCTCTGTCCTGACATCCCAATGATGGAGCCAGCTTTCCCCCCTGAAGCTAGGTTAGCAGAGTCCATGCCCTCTGTCCTGACACCCCAATGATGGAGCCAGCTTCCCCCCCTGAAGCTAGGTTAGCAGAGTCCATGCCCTCTGTCCTGACATCCCAATGATGGAGCCAGCTTTCCCCCCTGAAGCTAGATTAGCAGAGTCCAAGCCCTCTGTCCTGACATCCCAATGATGGAGCCAGCTTTCCCCCCTGAAGCTAGGTTAGCAGAGTCCATGCCCTCTGTCCTGACATCCCAATGATGGAGCCAGCTTTCCCCCCTGAAGCTAGGTTAGCAGAGTCCATGCCCTCTGTCCTGACATCCCAATGATGGAGCCAGCTTTCCCCCCTGAAGCTAGGTTAGCAGAGTCCATGCCCTCTGTCCTGACATCCCAATGATGGAGCCAGCTTTCCCCCCTGAAGCTAGGTTAGCAGAGTCCATGCCCTCTGTCCTGACATCCCAATGATGGAGCCAGCTTTCCCCCCCTGAAGCTAGGTTAGCAGAGTCCATGCCCTCTGTCCTGACACCCCAATGATGGAGCCAGCTTTCCCCCTTGAAGCTAGGTTAGCAGAGTCCATGGCCATCTTCCAAAAGCACATGAAGCCTTACCTCTTCAAAGCTCCTATAACAAACTTTCACTTGATCCCTCCCGAACTTTCTAGCTCCGACTTTGCTGATAACTTCTTTATTGAGGAAAAAGTGAACTTACCGGCCATCTTAATAAGATGAATGCACCAACTGTAAGTCACTCTGGATAAGAGCATCTGCTAAATGAATAAACATGTTATAAAATGTAAATGTAAACTTGGAGTCACGTGATGATATGTTGTGTGGTCCTCCCACTACGACTCGGGATGCTGTTTATTAGCCTATTAAACCTCAGATTAAATAAATGATGATGATCTTCACAGGGTGGTGAAAGTTCAGTGATTGATGCTCACAGAAAAAAACACAGGATGTTAAAACGGGTTTTCGGAACACCGTTTCAAATGTGGAGTTTTATCACGTTGCTTTACATGTTTTCAAATGTTTTCACATGGTGCTTTGCATGTTTACAGATGTTATCACATGTTGCTTTACATGTTTATAGATGTTATCACATGTTGATATACATGTTGTCAGATGTTATAACATGCTGCTTTACATGTTTATAGATGTTTTCACATGTTACTAAACATGCTTACAGATGTTGTCACATGTTGCTATACATGTTTACAAATGCTATTACATGTTGCCAGATGTTATTACATGTTGCCAGATGTTATTACATGTTGCCAAATGTTATTACATGTTGCTTTACATGTTGCCAGATGTTATTACATGTTGCTTAACATGTTGTCAGATGTTATTACATGTTGCCAGTTGCCAGATGTTATTACATGTTGCTTAACATGTTGTCAGATGTTATTACATGTTGCCAGATGTTATTACATGTTGCCAGATGTTATTACATGTTGTCAGATGTTATTACATGTTGCCAGATGTTATTACATGTTGTCAGATGTTATTACATGTTGCCAGACGTTATTACATGTTGTCAGATGTTATTACATGTTCCCAGATGTTATTACATGTTGTCAGATGTTATTACATGTTGCTTAACATGTTGTCAGATGTTATTACATGTTGCCAGATGTTATTACATGTTGCCAGATGTTATTACATGTTGTCAGATGTTATTACATGTTGCTTTACATGTTGCCAGATGTTATTACATGTTGCCAGATGTTATTACATGTTGCCAGATGTTGCCAGATGTTATTACATGTTGCCAGATGTTATTACATGTTGCCAGATGTTATTACATGTTGCCAGATGTTATTACATGTTGCCAGATGTTATTACATGTTGCCAGATGTTATTACATGTTGCTTTACATGTTGCCAGATGTTATTAGATGTTGCTTTACATGTTGCCAGATGTTATTACATTTACATGTTGCCAGATGTTATTACATGTTGTCAGATGTTATTACATGTTGCCAGATGTTATTACATGTTGCCAGATGTTATTACATGTTGCCAGATGTTATTACATGTTGTCAGATGTTATTACATGTTGTCAGATGTTATTACATGTTGCTTAACATGTTGTCAGATGTTATTACATGTTGCCAGATGTTATTACATGTTGCCAGATGTTATTACATGTTGCCAGATGATATTACATGTTGCTTTACATGTTGCCAGATGTTATTACATGTTGCCAGGTGTTATTACATGTTGCCAGATGTTATTACATGTTGCCAGATGTTATTACATGTTGTCAGATGTTATTACATGTTGCCAGATGTTATTACATGTTGTCAGATGTTATTACATGTTGCCAGATGTTATTACATGTTGCCAGATGTTATTACATGTTGTCAGATGTTATTACATGTTGTCAGATGTTATTACATGTTGCTTAACATGTTGTCAGATGTTATTACATGTTGCCAGATGTTATTACATGTTGCCAGATGTTATTACATGTTGCTTTACATGTTGCCAGATGTTATTACATGTTGCTTTACATGTTGCCAGATGTTATTACATGTTGCCAGATGTCATTACATGTTGCCAGATGTTATTACATGTTGCCAGATGTTATTACATGTTGCCAGATGTTATTACATGTTGCTTAACATGTTGTCAGATGTTATTACATGTTGCTTTACATGTCGCCAGATGTTATGACATGTTGCCAGATGTTATTACATGTTGCCAGATGTTATTACATGTTGCCAGATGTTATTACATGTTGCTTTACATGTTGCCAGATGTTATTACATGTTGCTTTACATGTTTATAGATGTTATCACATGTTGCTTTACATGTTGACAGATGTTATCCCATGTTGATATACATGTTGTCAGATGTTATAACATGCTGCTTGACATGTTTATAGATGTTTTCACATGTTACTAAACATGCTTACAGATGTTATCACATGTTGCTTTACATGTTTACAGATGTTATCACATGTTTCTTAACATGTTAACAGGTGTTATCAGATCATCACTCACAGCAGGTCCA
Organism: Oncorhynchus mykiss; assembly: GCF_057628025.1. NCBI lineage: Eukaryota > Metazoa > Chordata > Actinopteri > Salmoniformes > Salmonidae > Oncorhynchus > Oncorhynchus mykiss. The sequence continues at coordinate 40,894,144 of NC_143035.1, forward strand.
TGTGATTGAAACACATTTCTGGTGGGAAATAGTTTTTCTGCAGATTTTTAGTAATGGCATGAAAATCACCAATAGGATGGAAAACCTAGCTAATGAGAGAGAAATTATTATTCAGTTTTTCTTGATGAGTTTTGAAGAATAGGTTGTACATTGACATGCAGAACAGAATTGTAGAAATGCACCAAAACAAATGATAGTATTATTCTCCTTTTCTTCTTTTCCCTGTTTACAGCAGTAGAGGAAACCTCTGTATCATGACGCGGGAGGGGATGGCTTCCATTTTATGGGCTCCTAACCAACCATGCTATCTTTTTCGTTTTTTCGCATTGTTTAAAACGTATTTTGTACATAATGTTGCTGCTACCGTCTCTTATGACCGAAAAGAGCTTCTAGACATCAGAACAGTGACTACTCACTTCGAACTGGACAAATAATTATGTTTTAGTCAGATGAGAGGGACACCCAACAAGGCTCTCATCCCCGTCATTCGCAGAAGAAATAGACGGAGATATCGCGGAAGGAGATCGGGTTGCCTTGTAAGGATCAGGCTACGAGTGGCTAATCTGCCTTTACCATCAGTACTATTGGCCAACGTACAATCATTGGATAATAAAGTGGATGAACTACCACCATGTATATCCTACCAACGGGACATTAAAAACTGTCAAATCTTATGTTTCGCCGAGTCGTGGCTGAATGGCGACATGAGTAACATACAACTGGTGGGTTTTACACTGTATCGGCAGGATAGAACAGCAGCCTCTGGTAAGACAAGGGGTGGTGGTCTATGTATATTTGTAAACAACAGCTGAAGCAAGATATCTAAGGAAGTCTCAAGGTTTTGCTCGCCTGAGATAGAGTATCTCATGATAAGCTGTAGACCACACTATCTACCAAGAGAGTTTTCATCTATATTCTTCGTAGCTGTCTTATTTACCACCACAGACCGATGCTGGCACTAAGACTGCATTCAATGAGATGTATATGAGATGCCACGTCCGATGTTCGTCGGACGTGGCAGGGGTTGTAAACTATTACAGACTACAAAGGGAAGCCCAGCCGAGAGCTGCCCAGTGACACGAGCCTACCCAATGAGCTAAATTACTTCTATGCTCGCTTCAAGTCAAGTAACACTGAAACATGCATGAGAGCATCAGCTGTTCTGGACAACTGTGTGATCTCGCTCTCCATAGCCGATGTGAGTAAGACCTTTAAACAGGTCAACATTCACAAGCCCGCAGGGCCAGACGGATTACCAGGACGTGTATTCCGAGCATGCGCTGACCAACTGGCAAGTCTGTAATACCAACATGTTTCAAGCAGACCATTATAGTTCCTGTGCCCATGAACACCAAGGTAACCTGCCTAAATGACTACTGACCCATAGCACTCAGGACTGAAGCCATTAAGTGCTTTGAAAGGCTGGTCATGACTCACATCAACACCATCATACCAGAAACCCTAGACTCACTCCAATTTGCATACCACCCAACAGATCCACAGATGATGCATGAATCTCTATTGCACTCCACACTGCCCTTTCGCACCTGGACAAAAGGAACACCTTTGTTATGCACCTATAAATGCTATTCATTGACTACAGCTCAGCATTCAACACCATAGTGCCCTCACAGCTCATCACTAAGCTAATGACCCTGGGACTAAACACCACCCTCTGCAACTGGATCCTGGGCTTCATGACGGGCCTCCCCCAGGTGGTTAGGGTGGGAAACAACACATCTGGGTCCCTCAGGGGTGCGTGCTCAGTCCACTCTTGTACTCCCTGTTCACACATGACTGTACGACCAGGCTCGACTCCAACAACATCATTAAGTTTGTCGATAACACAACAGTTGTAGCCTGATCACCGACAACGACGAGACAGCCTATAGGGAGGTTATCATAGACCTGGCCGTGTGGTGCCAGGACAACAACCTCTCCCTCAACATGACAAAGGAGATGATTGTGGACTACTAGAAAAGGAGGACTGAGCACGCCCCCATTCTCAACGACAGGGCTGTAGTGGAGCAGGTTGAGAGCTTCAAGTTCTTTGGTGTCCACATCACCAACAAACTAACATGGTGCCCTCTTCAGCAAGACAGTCGTGAAGAGGGCATGACAAAACCTATTTCCCCTCAGAAGACTGAAAAGATTTGGAATGGGTCCTCAGATCCTCAAAGTTGTACAGCTGCACCATCGAGAGAGTCCTGACAGGTTGCATCACTGCCTGGTATGGCAACTGCTCTGCCTACAACTGCCTATGACTACTACAACTGCCTGTTTCTCCACACATCGCGCAGACAGAAACAAACATCTTTCTGGTAAGAAGAGGGCGGGGGCGTATGCCTCATGGCCAACGTGACATGGTGTGATGAAAGAAACATACAGGAACTCAAATCCTTCTGTTCACCTGATTTAGAATTCCTCACAATCAAATGTAGACCGCATTATCTACCAAGAGAATTCTCTTCGATTATAATCACAGCCGTATATATCCCCCCCAAGCAGACACATCGATGGCTCTGAACGAACTTTATTTAACTCTCTGCAAACTGGAAACAATTTATCCGGAGGCTGCATTCATTGTAGCTGGGGATTTTAACAAGGCTAATCTGAAAACAAGACTCCCCAAATTTTATCAGCATATCGATTGCGCAACCAGGGGAGGAAAGACCTTGGACCATTGTTACTCTAACTTCCGCGACGCATATAAGGCCCTGCCCCGCCCCCCTTTCGGAAAAGCTGACCACGACTCCATTTTGTTGATCCCTGCCTACAGACAGAAACTAAAACAAGAGGCTCCCACGCTGAGGTCTGTCCAACGCTGGTCCGACCAAGCTGACTCCACACTCCAAGACTGCTTCCATCACGTGGACTGGGAGATGTTTCGTATTGCGTCAGATAACAACATTGACGAATACGCTGATTCGGTGTGCGAGTTCATTAGAACGTGCGTTGAAGATGTCGTTCCCATAGCAACGATTAAAACATTCCCTAACCAGAAACCGTGGATTGATGGCAGCATTCGTGTGAAACTGAAAGCGCAAACCACTGCTTTTAATCAGGGCAAGGTGTCTGGTAACATGACCGAATACAAACAGTGCAGCTATTCCCTCCGCAAGGCTATCAAACAAGCTAAGCGCCAGTACAGAGACAAAGTAGAATCTCAATTCAACGGCTCAGACACAAGAGGCATGTGGCAGGGTCTACAGTCAATCACGGACTACAGGAAGAAATCCAGCCCAGTCACGGACCAGGATGTCTTGCTCCCAGGCAGACTAAATAACTTTTTTGCCCGCTTTGAGGACAATACAGTGCCACTGACACGGCCTGCAACGAAAACATGCGGTCTCTCCTTCACTGCAGCCGAGGTGAGTAAGACATTTAAACGTGTTAACCCTCGCAAGGCTGCAGGCCCAGACGGCATCCCCAGCCGCGCCCTCAGAGCATGCGCAGACCAGCTGGCCGGTGTGTTTACGGACATATTCAATCAATCCCTATACCAGTCTGCTGTTCCCACATGCTTCAAGAGGGCCACCATTGTTCCTGTTCCCAAGGAAGCTAAGGTAACTGAGCTAAATGACTACCGCCCCGTAGCACTCACATCCGTCATCATGAAGTGCTTTGAGAGACTAGTCAAGGACCATATCACCTCCACCCTACCTGACACCCTAGACCCACTCCAATTTGCTTACCGCCCAAATAGGTCCACAGACGATGCAATCTCAATCACACTGCACACTGCCCTAACCCATCTGGACAAGAGGAATACCTATGTGAGAATGCTGTTCATCGACTACAGCTCGGCATTCAACACCATAGTACCCTCCAAGCTCGTCATCAAGCTCGAGACCCTGGGTCTCGACCCCGCCCTGTGCAACTGGGTACTGGACTTCCTGACGGGCCGCCCCCAGGTGGTGAGGGTAGGCAACAACATCTCCTCCCCGCTGATCCTCAACACTGGGGCCCCACAAGGGTGCGTTCTGAGCCCTCTCCTGTACTCCCTGTTCACCCACGACTGCGTGGCCACGCACGCCTCCAACTCAATCATCAAGTTTGCGGACGACACAACAGTGGTAGGCTTGATTACCAACAACGATGAGACGGCCTACAGGGAGGAGGTGAGGGCCCTCGGAGTGTGGTGTCAGGAAAATAACCTCACACTCAACGTCAACAAAACTAAGGAGATGATTGTGGACTTCAGGAAACAGCAGAGGGAACACCCCCTTATCCACATCGATGGAACAGTAGTGGAGAGGGTAGCAAGTTTTAAGTTCCTCGGCATACACATCACAGACAAACTGAATTGGTCCACTCACACAGACAGCATCGTGAAGAAGGCGCAGCAGCGCCTCTTCAACCTCAGGAGGCTGAAGAAATTTGACTTGTCACCAAAAGCACACACAAACTTCTACAGATGCACAATCGAGAGCATCCTGGCGGGCTGTATCACCGCCTGGTATGGCAACTGCACCGCCCTCAACCGTAAGGCTCTCCAGAGGGTAGTGAGGTCTGCACAACGCATCACCGGGGGCAAACTACCTGCCCTCCAGGACACCTACACCACCCGATGTCACAGGAAGGCCATAAAGATCATCAAGGACATCAACCACCCGAGCCACTGCCTGTTCACCCCGCTATCATCCAGAAGGCGAGGTCAGTACAGGTGCATCAAAGCTGGGACCGAGAGACTGAAAAACAGCTTCTATCTCAAGGCCATCAGACTGTTAAACAGCCACCACTAACACTGAGTGGCTGCTGCCAACACACTGACACTGACTCAACTCCAGCCACTTTAATAATGGGAATTGATGGGAAATGATGTAAATATATCACTAGCCACTTTAAACAATGCTACCTTATATAAATGTTACTTACCCTACATTATTCATCTCATATGCATACGTATATACTGTACTCTATATCATCGACGGTATCCTTATGTAATACATGTATCACTAGCCACTTTATACTATACTATGCCACTTTGTTTACATACTCATCTCATTTGTACATACTGTACCCGATACCATCTACTGTATCTTGCTGCTATGCTGCTCTGTACCATCACTCATTCATATATCCTTATGTACATATTCTTTATCCCCTTACACTGTGTACAAGACAGTAGTTTTGGAATTGTTAGTTAGATTACTTGTTATTACTGCATTGTCGGAACTAGAAGCACAAGCATTTCGCTACACTCGCATTAACATCTGCTAACCATGTGTATGTGACAAATAAAATTCGATTTGATTTGATTTGATTTGACTGCAAGGCACTACAGAGATCACTGAGACCAAGCTTCCTACCATCCAGGACCTCTATACCAGGTGGTGTCAGAGGAAGGCCCTAAAAATGGTCAAAGACTCCATGCACTCTAGTCACAGACTGTTCTCTCTGCTACCGCACTGCAAGCGATACCGGAGCACCAAGTCTAGGTCCAACAGGCTTCTAAACAGCTTCTACCCCTAAGCCATAAGACTCCTGAACAGCTAATCAAATTGCTACCCAGACTGTTTGCATTGCCCCCTCCCTCTTTTACTCTGTTGCTGCTCTCTGTTTATTATCTGTGCCGGATACGGAGGTCCTGGGCTGCCGTGGTTACGTGGTCTGCTGTTGTGAAGCAAGTTCAACATACTGCCAAATTCTCTAAAATGAGGCAGCTTATGGTGGAGAAATTAACATTCAATTCTCTGTAAACAGCTCTAGTGGACATTCCTGCAGGTAGCTTGCCAATTGCACGCTCCCTCATAACTTGAGTAAATCTGCGGCATTGTGTTTTGTGACAAAACTGCACATTTTAGAGTGGCCTTTTATTGTCCCCAGCGCAAGGTGCTCCTGTGTCATGATCATGCTGTTTAATCAGCTTCTTGATATGCCACATCTGTCAGGTGGATGGATTATTTTGGTAAAGAAGAAGTGCTCAATAACAGGGATGTGAACACATCTGTGTATAAAACAGAGACAAACAGAGACAAACTGTGCGTATGGAACATTTTTTAGATTTTTATTTGAGCTCATGAAATAAGGGACCAACACTTTACATGTTGAGTTTATATTTTAGCTCGGTATATCTTATGTTATGTAGAGTTTATTTAATTTAAACACACCACATGACATAAGTATGTGGATACCTGTTCGACGAACCTCTCATTACAAAATCATGGGCATTAATATGGAGTTGGTCCCCCCTTTGATGCTATAACAGCCTCCACTCTTCTGGGAAGGCTTTCCACTACATGCTACAACATTGCTGCGGGGGACTTGCTTCCATTCAGCCACAAGAGCATTAGTGAGTTTGGCACCTGATGTTTGGCAATAAGGCCTGGCTCGCAGTCGGCGCTCCAAATCATCCCAAGGGTGTTCGATGGAGTTGAGGTCGGGGCTCTGTGCCGGCCAGGCAAGTTCTTCCACACCGATCTCAACAAATCATTTCTGTATTGACCTCGCTTTGTGCACGGGGGCATTTTCATGCTGAAACAAGGAAGGACCTTCCCACAACATGCTGTTAAAGTTTGAATACCACTGTCATAGTCTTTTAGGTTTGTTATCTTCTGACTGTTTCTTCCCGTCTGTCATCTTCTTGCTTACACACACCGTCTGATGGGTAATTAAGCTGTAGCTTATGTTTATCTTGACAAACATTGATGCTGGATCTTTTTCGTGTTCCTATAAGATAATATTGAGATTCTCTCTCTGTGACGGATCCCTTTGATTCGGGGGCAGATAAAAACATTACATCTCATCAAAGCAGAGACACATACACACACACACACACAGCAACACTCACACACGCACACACACACACACACACAGCAACACACACACACACACACACACACACACACACACGCAGTGAACCAAGACAGAAGGTATCATACTACAGTACCCGAGGTGTCTTCAGTTGTACCAGAAGAAACATAAGAATGGAATTTCAACGTTTTTCAGTGTGTTGCAACACTGCGAATGTATGTCAGTTTTTATTCATATTTTAAAAGGGAATCTCACTTCAAACCCAATCAGAGACCAGGATCACACCTTCAAACCCAATCAGAGACCAGGATCATACCTTCAAACCCAATCAGAGACCAGGATCATACCTTCAAACCCAATCAGAGACCAGGATCATACCTTCAAACCCAACCAGAGACCAGGATCATTCCTTCAAACCCAATCAGAGACCAGGATCATACCTTCAAACCCAACCAGAGACCAGGATCATTCCTTCAAACCCAATCAGAGACCAGGATCATACCTTCAAACCCAACCCAGAGACCAGGATCATTCCTTCAAACCCAATCAGAGACCAGGATCATACCTTCAAACCCAACCAGAGACCAGGATCATTCCTTCAAACCCAATCAGAGACCAGGATCATACCTTCAAACCCAACCAGAGACCAGGATCATTCCTTCAAACCCAATCAGAGACCAGGATCAAACTGACTGGAATACCACTTCAAACCCAACCCAGAGACCAGGATCACACCTTCAAACCCAATCAGAGACCAGGATCACACCTTCAAACCCAATCAGAGACCAGGATCATACCTTCAAACCCAACCCAGAGACCAGGATCATTCCTTCAAACCCAATCAGAGACCAGGATCATACCTTCAAACCCAACCAGAGTCCAGGATCATTCCTTCAAACCCAATCAGAGACCAGGATCAAACTGACTGGAATACCACTTCAAACCCAACCCAGAGACCAGGATCATACCTTCAAACCCAACCAGAGACCAGGATCATACCTTCAAACCCAATCAGAGACCAGGATCACACCTTCAAACCCAATCAGAGACCAGGATCAAACTGACTGGAATACCACTTCAAACCCAACCCAGAGACCAGGATCATACCTTCAAACCCAACCAGAGACCAGGATCACACCTTCAAACCCAATCAGAGACCAGGATCACACCTTCAAACCCAATCAGAGACCAGGATCATACCTTCAAACCCAATCAGAGACCAGGATCATACCTTCAAACCCAACCCAGAGACCAGGATCATTCCTTCAAACCCAATCAGAGACCAGGATCACACCTTCAAACCCAATCAGAGACCAGGATCACACCTTCAAACCCAATCATAGACCAGGATCAAACTGACTGGAATACCACTTCAAACCCAACCCAGAGACCAGGATCATACCTTCAAACCCAACCAGAGACCAGGATCATACCTTCAAACCCAATCAGAGACCAGGATCACACCTTCAAACCCAATCAGAGACCAGGATCAAACTGACTGGAATACCACTTCAAACCCAACCCAGAGACCAGGATCATACCTTCAAACCCAACCAGAGACCAGGATCACACCTTCAAACCCAATCAGAGACCAGGATCACACCTTCAAACCCAATCAGAGACCAGGATCATACCTTCAAACCCAATCAGAGACCAGGATCATACCTTCAAACCCAACCCAGAGACCAGGATCATTCCTTCAAACCCAATCAGAGACCAGGATCAAACTGACTGGAATACCACTTCAAACCCAACCCAGAGACCAGGATCATACCTTCAAACCCAATCAGAGACCAGGATCACACCTTCAAACCCAATCAGAGACCAGGATCACACCTTCAAACCCAATCAGAGACCAGGATCACACCTTCAAACCCAACCCACAATGGAACATCAACCTACCAGGAGGAGACTGAAACTGACCTGGAGCTGTAGTGAGTTGGGGAAAGACTGAGATTAGTAACAAGAGGATTTTATACAATCTATTAAATATATTGCGATGTCCAAGGTGTGTGTCCCAAATGGCACCCTATTCCCAATGTGCTCTGGTCAAAAGTAGTGCACTATATAGGGAATAGGGCCCTTGTCAAAAGTAGTGCACTATATAGGGAATAGGGGTGCCATTTTGGGATGTAGATTAAACGTTATCTCACGTTATCCTCTATGATGAGGGTTACTGATTGTCATTGTTTTAGAAATTATACCAAGAACAGCTGTGGGCAATCAGTTAGTGACACCAATCTCCCCAATCTCAATCTCTCCACAGTCATCAGCTACGACAGACCACCCAGACGCACACATTACCCTGTCCTGTCACACACACACACACACACACGCACGCACGCACGCAAACACACACACACACACATACATTTGAAAAAATGACTTTCAAATGCATGCAAATTCAGGCTTGAGATACGGAAGGGATAAATGCTGACGTTCTGTTCATTACCTTGGAAATAATGGCAGACACTGTGCAGTTCATTTTTCCAAGGTTAGTTTATCTCGCTTATAACACAGTTGCCAAAGAAAACAATGTGAAACCACACATTTAATGGTATAAATGTAAAATAAAAATGTGTTGATATTTTAATATATATAAAATAAAATAATGAGGGGGGGGTTGGGAGTGGGCGGGAGGCGGGAGGCGAGTTTAATTCGATAGTTATGGACGCGATCCGGTAGTTCATTCTTTGTGTTCCGCTGACACGCTCAGTGGCAACGTTCTCATCCCTAGCTAACACAGTCACGACCTCTGCAGCCAGAATAACAGTAGCTGTTAGTAATAGCTCTTTTCTATTGACATTATTTTGGATGCATCCATAACGAGGAGCTCATAATGTCCAGATTTTGCATAGCTAGAAAAGTGTGCCTTCTCGTCAGGACACTTGTCAACACTGACTGTTCATTACAACGAGATCACATTGCATGGGATGTATGGATGTATAGGGGCTCCCGAGGGGCGCAGCGGTCTAAGGCACTGCATCTCAGTGCAAGAGGCGTCACTACAGTCCCTGGTTTGAATCCAGGCTGTATCACATCCGGCCGTGATTGGGAGTCCCATAGGGTGGTGCACTACTGCCCCAGCTTTGGCTGTAAATAAGAATTTGTTATTTAACTGACTTGCCTAGTTAAATAAAGGTAAAACATTTATAAAAAGTTGTATAGCAACCACTCGGCTAGAAGCTAACTAAACAGTGTGTTGCTATCAAACCTGTCAATATGACAACCGAATTCAAAAATAGAATGTTCAACACTCACCAAGTTAGGTCATCAGATACTCAAATAAAATATGTCTCCGCAAAAACAAATCAATGCTAGCTAGCTAGGCTACGTTTTTGTCCTCGTTGGACCTGCGTTTACAGTGCATCCAATTTCAGTTTGTTAGTTTGTGTAGTTGTTGGGTTATCTTTCTGTAACTTTGTAGCAAGTACAGTCTGCATTTGTAGGCGTATATTTTGTCATGAGTGTCCCGATATCTTTTCCAACTGTCAGTTATCTTTACCAACTGCCAGATATCTTTTCCAACTGTCAGATATCTTTACCAACTGTCAGATATCTTTACCAACTGTCAGATATCTTTACCAACTGTCAGATATCTTTACCAACTGTCAGATATCTTTACCAACTGTCAGATATCTTTACCAACTGTCAGATATCTTTTCCAACTGTCAGATATCTTTACCAACTGTCAGATATATTTTCCAACTGTCAGATATCTTTTCCAACTGTCAGATGTCTTTACCAACTGTCAGATGTCTTTTCCAACTGTCAGATATCTTTACCAACTGTCAGATATCTTTACCAACTGTCAGATATCTTTACCAACTGTCAGATATCTTTACCCATTATCTGATTTTAATGTGCATTCTAGAATGCCTTTCTAGCCAATCAGAAACTAGCATTCAACAATGCTGTGGTATAATTTGTTTTATTTTATTAGGATCCCCGTTAGCTGACGCCATTGGAGATAGCTAGTCTGAGTGGGGTCTGATATTGGGGTTCGTTGAATAACTCAAGCTAGCATGATAAGTTCACTGACCATAGTGAAGGTTTTTTTTTGGGGGGGGGGCTTTGCTTTGGTGATTCCAATCTGTTGTCCAAAGCTATGAGGCTTGCCTGTAAACTCCTCTAAGCTATGCAATCAATACACCTTGATGTCGTTAAGACAAAACAACTGCAAGCTGGTTAGGGATTACTTGAAGACTACATGTGTGGCCTGTGTAATCACAAACACTGTAAATGCTTAACTTCATTATTTTACCACGGCATAGGAGAGCAGAGCTATATCACTCACTACCGTACTAAACCACGGCACGGAACACACCGTTAAAATCTACGGATCCTAATTATAGATTCTATTGTTTTGTCTCCGTCATTTTTTTACGATATATAAAAGAGAGCAGAGTTATAACATGTTAATCACTACTTGTAGGCCTGTAGGCCTAACTATGCCGTAGGGGAGCAACATGGATTTTATAGCCTAATTATATACTGTAGCTAGTCACGATTTGTCTCCATCCTTTGAACAGTGTAGATGAAAGCAGAGCTATAACTGTACTTTAATTACAACACAGGCATTGGTTACACTTCAAATGGTACCCAATTCAATATATAGTGCTTTTCACTGCAATACTACTGGTCACAAGTAGTGCACTACTTTTCACTACAACACTACTGGTCACAAGTAGTGCACTACTTTTCACTACAATACTACTGGTCACAAGTAGTGCACTACTTTTCACTACAACACTACTGGTCACAAGTAGTGCACTACTTTTCACTACAATACTACTGGTCACAAGTGGTGCACTATTTTTCACTACAGTACTTACTACTGGTCACAAGTAGTGCACTGGATCAGAAAACCGCTCAGTATCTGCATCGCGAACCAGGGACCCTCTGCAGACATCAACAACAGTCACCCACGAAGCATCGTTACCCATCGCTCCACAAAAGCCGCGGCCCTTGCAGAGCAAGGGGAACCTCTACTTCAAGGTCTCAGAGCAAATGACGTCACCGATTGAAACGCTATTTAGCGCGCACCGCTAACTAAGCTAGCCGTTTCACATCCGTTACACCAGCACAAGGTGCACCTGTGTAATGATTGTGATGTTTAATCAGCTTCTTGATATGCCACACCTGTCAGGTGGATGGATTATCTAGGCAAAGGAGAACTGCTCACTAACAGGAATGTAAACAAATATGAGCACAAAATTTGAGAGAAATAAACTTTTTGAGCGTATGTAACATTTCTGAGATTTTTATTCCAGCTCTTGAAACATGGAACAAACACTTTGGGACAAACACTTTATATGTGTTAATATTTTTGTTTAGTTTAGTTTATGTTTTTAGATTTTTATTTGAGCTCATGAAATAAGGGACCAACACTTTACATGTTGAGTTTATATTTTAGCTCGGTATATCTTATGTTATGTAGAGTTTATTTAAGAAAAACACACTACATGACATAAGTATGTGGACATCTGTTTGTCAAACCTCTCATTCCAAAATCATGGGCATTAATATGGAGATGGTTCCCCCTTTGCTACTTCTGGTAAGGCTTTCCACTAGATGTTGGATCATTGCTGCTATAACAGCCTCCACTCTTCTGGTAAGGCTTTCCACTAGATGTTGGAACATTGCTGCTATAACAGCCTCCACTCTTCTGGGAAGGCTTTCCACTAGATGTTGGAACATTGCAGCTATAACAGCCTCCACTCTTCTGGGAAGGCTTTCCACTAGATGTTGGAACATTGCTGCTATAACAGCCTCCACTCTTCTGGGAAGGCTTTCCACTAGATGTTGGAACATTGCTGCTATAACATCCTCCACTCTTCTGGGAAGGCTTTCCACTAGATGTTGGAACATTGCTGCTATAACATCATCCACTCTTCTGGGAAGGCTTTCCACTAGATGTTGGAACATTGCTGCTATAACAGCCTCCACTCTTCTGGGAAGGCTTTCCACTAGATGTTGGAACATTGCTGCCTCCACTCTTCTGGGAAGGCTTTCCACTAGATGATGGAACATTGCTGCTATAACAGCCTCCACTCTTCTGGTAAGGCTTTCCACTAGATGTTGGAACATTGCTGCTATAACAGCCTCCACTCTTCTGGGAAGGCTTTCCACCAGATGTTGGAACATTGCTACTATAACAGCCTCCACTCTTCTGGGAAGGCTTTCCACTAGATGTTGGAACATTGCTGCTATAACAGCCTCCACTCTTCTGGGAAGGCTTTCCACTAGATGTTGGAACATTGATGCTATAACATCCTCCACTCTTCTGGGAAGGCTTTCCACTAGATGTTGGAACATTGCTGCTATAACAGCCTCCACTCCTCTGGTAAGGCTTTCCACTAGATGTTGGAACATTGCTGCTATAACAGCCTCCACTCTTCTGGGAAGGCTTTCCACTAGATGTTGGGACATTGCTGCTATAACAGCCTCCACTCCTCTGGGAAAGCTTTCCACTAGATGTTGGAACATTGCTGCTATAACAGCCTCCACTCTTCTGGGAAGGTTTTCCACGAGATGTTGGAACATTGCTGCGGGGGACTTGCTTCCATTAAGCCACAAGAGCATTATTGAGTTTGGCACCTGATGTTGGGCGATTAGGCCTGGCTCGCAGTCGGCATTCCAATTCATCCCAAGGGGGTTTGATGGAGTTGAGGTCGGGGCTCTGTGCCGGCCAGTCAAGTTCTTCCACACCGATCTCGACAAACCATTTCTGTACGGACCTCACTTTGTGCATGGGGGCATTGTCATGCTGAAACAAGAAAGGGCCTTCCCCAAAATGTTGCCACAATCCATGAAACCATGAAAAACAGCCCCAGACCATTATTCCACCAAACTTTACAGCTGGAACAATGCATTTTGCATTCTCGGGCAGGTTGCGTTCACTTTGCATTTTCCAAACCCAGATTCGTCGGAATGCCAGATGGTGAAGCATGACAATTCCAGAGGTAAAAGCCCTCGTTAATGGTGGGAAGCCCTCTTTAATGATGGGGAGTCCTCTTTAATGGTGGGAAGCCCTCTTTAATGGTGGGAAGCCCTCTTTAATGGTGGGGAGTCCTCTTTAATGGTGGGAAGCCCTCTTTAATGGTGGGAAGCCCTCTTTAATGGTGGGAAGCCCTCTTTAATGGTGGGAAGCCCTCTTTAATGGTGGGAAGCCCTCTTTAATGGTGGGGAGTCCTCTTTAATGGTGGGAAGCCCTCTTTAATGGTGGGAAGCCCTCTTTAATGGTGGGAAGCCCTCTTTAATGGTGGGAAGCCCTCTTTAATGGTGGGAAGCCCTCTTTAATGGTGGGGAGTCCTCTTTAATGGTGGGAAGCCCTCTTTAATGGTGGGAAGCCCTCTTTAATGGTGGGAAGCCCTCTTTAATGGTGGGAAGCCCTCTTTAATGATGGGGAGTCCTCTTTAATGGTGGGGAGTCCTCTTTAATGGTGGGAAGCCCACTTTAATGGTGGGAAGCCCTCTTTAATGATGGGGAGTCCTCTTTAATGGTGGGGAGTCCTCTTTAATGGTGGGAAGCCCTCTTTAATGGTGGGAAGCCCTCTTTAATGGTGGGAAGCCCTCTTTAATGGTGGGAAGCCCTCTTTAATGATGGGGAGTCCTCTTTAATGGTGGGGAGTCCTCTTTAATGGTGGGAAGCCCACTTTAATGGTGGGAAGCCCTCTTTAATGGTGGGAAGCCCTCTTTAATGGTGGGGAGTCCTCTTTAATGGTGGGAAGCCCTCTTCAATGGTGGGAAGCCCTCTTAAATGGTGGGAAGCCCTCTTTAATGGTGGGGAGTCCTCTTTAATGGTGGGGAGTCCTCTTTAATGCTGGGAAGCCCCTTCGGATCGTGATGGTGGGAAGACCAGTGGGTGTTCCATACCTGTCAGGACTGATGGTCAGAGAGGAGGAGGCAGAGGGGAAAGGAGAGGAGGAGGAGGAGGAGGGGGAGGAGAGGGGAGAGGAGAGGAGGAGGCAGGTAGGAGGAGAGAGAAGGAGAGGATGAGAAAAGAGGAGGCAGAGAGAGAAGGAGAGGAGGAGGAGAGAGGAGGCAGATAGGAGAGGATGATGAGAGAGAAGGAAGCAGAGAGAGAAAGAGAGGAGGAGGAGAGGAGGAGGAGGAGGAGGAGGAGGAGAGGTGGAGGAGAGGAGGAGGAGGAGGAGGAGGAGGAGGAGGAGAGGAGGAGGAGGAGGAGGAGGAGGCAGGGAGGAACCTGAGACACTCGTGTTCTCCAATCACCGTTTCAATTGCATAATGTCGCTGAAATTCAATTGTCTCCAATCGCATCCAGCCCCTCTGTGATCCATGATTTTTAGTGCGGCAGTCACTGAGGGACGACTGGGTTACATTTCAGGGGGAATTCATTTTCACCACGCGATGAACGCTGCTGATTCAATGTGTTTCAGGCACCAGGTCACTCAGATCACGTTACTGGACACTACTATAATGGACACCACTGTACTGGACACTACTGAACTGGACACTACTGAACTGGACACTACTATACTGGACACTACTATACTGGACACTACTGAACTGGACACTACTGAACTGGACACTACTATACTGGACACTACTGAACTGGACACTACTATACTGGACACTACTATACTGGACACTACTGAACTGGACACTACTGAACTGGACACTACTATACTGGACACTACTGAACTGGACACTACTATACTGGACACTACTATACTGGACACTACTATACTGGACACTACTGAACTGGACACTACTGAACTGGACACTACTATACTGGACACTACTATACTGGACACTACTGAACTGGACACTACTGAACTGGACACTACTATACTGGACACTACTGAACTGGACACTACTATACTGGACACTACTGTACTGGACACTACTGAACTGGACACTACTGAACTGGACACTACTATACTGGACACTACTATAATGGACACTACTATACTGGACACTACTATAATGGACACCACTGTACTGGACACTACTGAACTGGACACTACTGAACTGGACACCACTGTACTGGACACTACTGTACTGGACACTACTGAACTGGACACTACTATACTGGACACTACTATACTGGACACTACTGAACTGGACACTACTGAACTGGACACTACTATACTGGACACTACTATACTGGACACTACTGAACTGGACACTACTGTACTGGACACTACTGAACTGGACACTACTGAACTGGACACTACTATACTGGACACTACTATACTGGACACTACTGAACTGGACACTACTATACTGGACACTACTATACTGGACACTACTATACTGGACACTACTGTAATTGGACACTACTACAATGGACACCACTGTACTGGACACTACTGTACTGGACACTACTGAACTGGACACTACTGAACTGGACACTACTATACTGGACACTTCTGTAATTGGACACTACTACAATGGACACCACTGTACTGGACACTACTATACTGGACACTACTGTACTGGACACTACTATAATGGACACTACTGTACTGGACACTACTGTACTCCTTGGCCCGTAGTCATGAAACCTCTCATATTAGGAGTGCTGATCTAGAACCAGTTTGGCCTTTTAGATTATAACAACTAAGATTACATTGACCGGTGGTACCTCTCCATTTCTATGGCTGGATATTTAATAGTTACAGGACCTGTCTAGTGTTAACAGTCTGGATATTTAATAGTTACAGGACCTGTTTAGGGTAACAGTCTGGATATTTAATAGTTACAGGACCTGTTTAGGGTAACAGTCTGGATATTTAATAGTTACAGGACCTGTTTAGGGTAACAGTCTGGATATTTAATAGTTACAGGACCTGTCTAGTGTTTACAGTCTGGATATTTAATAGTTACAGGACCTGTCTAGTGTAACAGTCTGGATATTTAATAGTTACAGGACCTGTTTAGGGTAACAGTCTGGATATTTAATAGTTACAGGACCTGTCTAGTGTAACAGTCTGGATATTTAATAGTTACAGGACCTGTCTAGTGTTTACAGTCTGGATATTTAATAGTTACAGGACCTGTCTAGTGTTTACAGTCTGGATATTTATTAGTTACAGGACCTGTCTAGTGTTTACAGTCTGGACATTTAATAGTTACAGGACCTGTCTAGTGTTTACAGTCTGGATATTTATTAGTTACAGGACCTGTCTAGTGTTTACAGTCTGGACATTTAATAGTTACAGGACCTGTCTAGTGTTTACAGTCTGGATATTTAATAGTTACAGGACCTGTTTAGGGTAACAGTCTGGATATTTAATAGTTACAGGACCTGTCTAGTGTTTACAGTCTGGATATTTAATCAATCAATCAAATTTATTTTATATAGCCCTTCGTACATCAGCTGATATCTCAAAGTGCTGTACAGAAACCCAGCCTAAAACCCCAAACAGCAAGCAATGCAGGTGAAGAAGCACGGTGGCTAGGAAAAACTCCCTAGAAAGGCCAAAACCTAGGAAGAAACCTAGAGAGGAACCAGGCTATGTGGGGTGGCCAGTTACAGGACCTGTCTAGTGTTTACAGTCTGGATATTTAATAGTTACAGGACCTGTTTAGGGTAACAGTCTGGATATTTAATAGTTACAGGACCTGTCTAGTGTGTACAGTCTGGATATTTAATAGTTACAGGACCTGTCTAGTGTTTACAGTCTGGATATTTAATAGTTATAGATCTGTCTAGTGTTTACAGTCTGGATATTTAATAGTTACAGGACCTGTTTAGGGTAACAGTCTGGATATTTAATAGTTACAGGACCTGTCTAGTGTTTACAGTCTGGATATTTAATAGTTACAGGACCTGTCTAGTGTTTACAGTCTGGATATTTAATAGTTACAGGACCTGTCTAGTGTTTACAGTCTGGATATTTAATAGTTATAGATCTGTCTAGTGTTTACAGTCTGGATATTTAATAGTTGTAGATCTGTCTAGTGTTTACAGTCTGGATATTTAATAGTTACAGGACCTGTCTAGTGTTTACAGTCTGGATATTTAATAGTTACAGGACCTGTCTAGTGTTTACAGTCTGGATATTTAATAGTTACAGGACCTGTTTAGGGTAACAGTCTGGATATTTAATAGTTACAGGACCTGTCTAGTGTTTACAGTCTGGATTGTTAATAGTTACAGGACCTGTCTAGTAACAGTCTGGATATTTAATAGTTACAGGACCTGTCTAGTGTTTACAGTCTGGATATTTAATAGTTACAGGACCTGTCTAGTGTTAACAGTCTGGATATTTAATAGTTACAGGACCTGTTTAGGGTAACAGTCTGGATATTTAATAGTTACAGGACCTGTTTAGGGTAACAGTCTGGATATTTAATAGTTACAGGATCTGTCTAGTGTTTACAGTCTGGATATTTAATAGTTACAGGACCTGTCTAGTGTTTACAGTCTGGATATTTAATAGTTACAGGACCTGTCTAGTGTTTACAGTCTGGATATTTAATAGTTACAGGACCTGTCTAGTGTTTACAGTCTGGATATTTAATAGTTATAGATCTGTCTAGTGTTTACAGTCTGGATATTTAATAGTTGTAGATCTGTCTAGTGTTTACAGTCTGGATATTTAATAGTTACAGGACCTGTCTAGTGTTTACAGCCTGGATATTTAATAGTTACAGGACCTGTCTAGTGTTTACAGTCTGGATATTTAATAGTTACAGGACCTGTCTAGTGTTAACAGTCTGGATATTTAATAGTTACAGGACCTGTTTAGGGTAACAGTCAGGATATTTAATAGTTACAGGACCTGTCTAGTGTTTACAGCCTGGATATTTAATAGTTACAGGACCTGTCTAGTGTTTACAGCCTGGATATTTAATAGTTACAGGACCTGTCTAGTGTTAACAGTCTGGATATTTAATAGTTACAGGACCTGTCTAGGGTAACAGTCTGGATATTTAATAGTAACAGGACCTGTTTAGGGTAACAGTCTGGATATTTAATACTTACAGGACCTGTCTAGTGTAACAGTCTGGATATTTAATAGTTACAGGACCTGTCTAGTGTTTACAGTCTGGATATTTAATAGCTACAGGACCTGTTTAGGGTAACAGTCTGGATATTTAATAGTTACAGGACCTGTTTAGGGTAACAGTCTGGATATTTAATAGTTACAGGACCTGTTTAGGGTAACAGTCTGGATATTTAATAGTTACAGGACCTGTTAAGGGTAACAGTCTGGATATTTAATAGTTACAGGACCTGTTTAGGGTAACAGTCAGGATATTTAATAGTTACAGGACCTGTCTAGTGTAACAGTCTGGATATTTAATAGTTACAGGACCTGTCTAGTGTAACAGTCTGGATATTTAATAGTTACAGGACCTGTTTAGGGTAACAGTCTGGATATTTAATAGTTACAGGACCTGTTTAGGGTAACAGTCTGGATATTTAATAGTTACAGGACCTGTTTAGGGTAACAGTCTGGATATTTAATAGTTACAGGACCTGTTTAGTGTTTACAGTCTGGATATTTAATAGTTACAGGACCTGTCTAGTGTTTACAGTCTGTATATTTAATAGTTACAGGACCTGTTTAGGGTAACAGTCTGGATATTTAATAGTTACAGGACCTGTTTAGGGTAACAGTCTGGATATTTAATAGTTACAGGACCTGTCTAGTGTTTACAGTCTGGATATTTAATAGTTACAGGACCTGTCTAGGGTAACAGTCTGGATATTTAATAGTTACAGGACCTGTCTAGTGTAACAGTCTGGATATTTAATAGTTACAGGACCTGTCTAGTGTTTACAGTCTGGATATTTAATAGTTACAGGACCTGTCTAGTGTTTACAGTCTGGATATTTAATAGTTACAGGACCTGTTTAGGGTAACAGTCTGGATATTTAATAGTTACAGGACCTGTCTAGTGTTTACAGTCTGGATATTTAATAGTTACAGGACCTGTCTAGGGTAACAGTCTGGATATTTAATAGTTACAGGACCTGTCTAGTGTAACAGTCTGGATATTTAATAGTTACAGGACCTGTCTAGTGTTTACAGTCTGGATATTTAATAGTTACAGGACCTGTCTAGTGTTTACAGTCTGGATATTTAATAGTTACAGGACCTGTTTAGGGTAACAGTCTGGATATTTAATAGTTACAGGACCTGTTTAGGGTAACAGTCTGGATATTTAATAGTTACAGGACCTGTTTAGGGTAACAGTCTGGATATTTAATAGTTACAGGACCTGTCTAGTGTTTACAGTCTGGATATTTAATAGTTACAGGACCTGTCTAGTGTAACAGTCTGGATATTTAATAGTTACAGGACCTGTCTAGTGTTTACAGTCTGGATATTTAATAGTTACAGGACCTGTCTAGTGTTTACAGTCTGGATATTTAATAGTTACAGGACCTGTCTAGTGTTTACAGTCTGGATATTTAATAGTTACAGGACCTGTCTAGGGTAACAGTCTGGATATTTAATAGTTACAGGACCTGTCTAGTGTAACAGCCTGGATATTTAATAGTTACAGGACCTGTCTAGTGTAACAGTCTGGATATTTAATAGTTACAGGACCTGTCTAGTGTTTACAGTCTGGATATTTAATAGTTACAGGACCTGTCTAGTGTTTACAGTCTGGATATTTAATAGTTACAGGACCTGTCTAGTGTTTACAGTCTGGATATTTAATAGTTACAGGACCTGTCTAGTGTTTACAGTCTGGATATTTAATAGTTACAGGACCTGTCTAGTGTTAACAGCCTGGATATTTAATAGTTACAGGACCTGTCTAGTGTTTACAGTCTGGATATTTAATAGTTACAGGACCTGTCTAGTGTTTACAGTCTGGATATTTAATAGTTACAGGACCTGTCTAGTGTTTACAGTCTGGATATTTAATAATTACAGGACCTGTCTAGTGTTAACAGTCTGGATATTTAATAGTTACAGGACCTGTCTAGTGTTTACAGTCTGGATATTTAATAGTTACAGGACCTGTCTAGTGTTTACAGTCTGGATATTTAATAGTTACAGGACCTGTCTAGTGTTTACAGTCTGGATATTTAATAGTTACAGGACCTGTCTAGTGTTTACAGTCTGGATATTTAATAGTTACAGGACCTGTTTAGGGTAACAGTCTGGATATTTAATAGTTACAGGACCTGTTTAGGGTAACAGTCTGGATATTTAATAGTTACAGGACCTGTTTAGGGTAACAGTCTGGATATTTAATAGTTACAGGACCTGTCTAGTGTAACAGTCTGGATTGTTTCCGACTTCAGAGTGCACAAGGAGGAAAATGGAGCCAAAGGGTGGGTGTCTGGTTGGGTATCTACCGAATGTTATTTTACAGCATCGGTTGGGGATTTGTAACGTTGGCACATTGACTTGTTCATTTACAGAAGTTGGGTTCTCTGTGTTACTGATAAATGATGAGTCCGTCTGTCAGGCTGCTGGGGAAGAGTAGAACGTTTATCAAAGTAGAGCTTCTGAGAATTACATCCAGCGCCATTTTGTTTCGCGACCATCATTTTTCCTAAATGTAATTTAAAGTAGTACGTTGCAAAAAGATAATCGATCAACATTGCCAAAGTTAGCATTTCTATCGAAAATAAATGATCATCGTCATCTGTCTTCCACCTCCGACCACCTGAATATTAGCAAGCATATGAATATAAACCATCAAACAGAGAGAACTTCAGAGAACATGTCTCCCCCCAGATTCACCAGGCATTAATCACAGGTGCTGTAATACGTTTCAGTCATTGTTATGCAGCAGGTCCATTACTGCCGTTACCTTCTGTTTGCTGCTGTTAGCTGTTGTTAGCTGCCGTTAGCTACTGTTAATGCCGTTAGCTGCCTTTAGATTCTGTTAGCTTCTGTTAGCTTCTGTTAGCTGCTGTTAGCTGCCGTTAGATGTTGTTAGCTGCTATTAGCTGCCGTTAGCTTCTGTTAGCTGCTGCTAGCTGCCGTTAGCTACTGTTAGCTGTTATTAGCTGCCGTTAGCTTCTGTTAGCTGCTGTTAGCTGCCGTTAGCTACTGTTAGCTGCTATTAGCTGCCGTTAGCTTCTGTTAGCTGCTGTTAGCGCGGATGTGTCTGATAAGGATGTGTGTCCTTCCCGGGCCTCCGTATTTCTGTCTGCACAGAAAGCTCCAATAATAAAAGAAAAGTCAACATCACAATAGACCAGTCAACTCAGAGTGAAAAATGAGTATAGGCTGTGTTCAAAATGGCTCCCTATTCCCTACATATATATATATTGCCCATTACTTTTGATCAAAAGTAGTTGCAGCTTCAGACGCATCCTACCTGTGTAGTGAACCTACACCCCCACCCTCCACTCAATCACTACGTCTACCTGGGCCATTGCTTTTTTTTCTTCTCAGAATCAATTAGATTTTTTTATTTTATTTTTAATGACAGTGTGATGATGCATGTGGGGCTAATAAGACATGAATGGGATATGAAAGGTCTCTGAGAGCTAGACAAATGACCACCATTATTTCACCAATCAGAGAGGCGGGGCCCTCTATATGTTCTAATTTGAATGGTAATAACATTCTGAATTGCTTTTGTCCTACCAGGACACTGCCTCCATTGACATGCAGCCTGGCAAGGTAACCTTGAGTCCACCAAAAACCCAGACTTTTTAGGCTGCGGCCTAAATTACACCCCATTAACCTATGTAGTGCACTACTTTGGACCAGAGCCGTATGGGCCCTGATCAAGGCACTAGTCAAAGGTAGAGGACTATAAGGAATAGGGTGCTTTTTGGGAATTAAAGATGCCAAGAATAAATTACCAACCAGGGGCTATACGCCTGTAATTACATGACTAGACAGAAAGAAGACATCACTGCAAAGCTTCTTTCTTACGTTACTGTAACGTAACAGGAGGAGTAGGGCTCTAGTGGTCTCAGACGTTACTGTAACGTAACAGGAGGAGTAGGGCTCTACTGGTCTCAGACGTTACTGTAACGTAACAGGAGGAGTAGGGCTCTACTGGTCTCAGACGTTACTGTAACGTAACAGGGGGAGTAGGGCTCTACTGGTCTCAGACGTTACTGTAACGTAACAGGAGGAGTAGGGCTCTAGTGGTCTCAGACGTTACTGTAACGTAACAGGAGGAGTAGGGCTCTATTGGTCTCAGACGTTACTGTAACGTAACAGGAGGAGTAGGGCTCTACTGGTCTCAGGCGTTACTGTAACGTAACAGGGGGAGTAGGGCTCTACTGGTCTCAGACGTTACTGTAACGTAACAGGGGGAGTAGGGCTCTACTGGTCTCAGACGTTACTGTAACGTAACAGGAGGAGTAGGGCTCTACTGGTCTCAGACGTTACTGTAACGTAACAGGAGGAGTAGGGCTCTACTGGTCTCAGACGTTACTGTAACGTAACAGGAGGAGTAGGGCTCTACTGGTCTCAGACGTTACTGTAACGTAACAGGGGGAGTAGGGCTCTACTAGTCTCAGACGTTACTGTAACGTAACAGGAGGAGTAGGGCTCTACTGGTCTCAGACGTTACTGTAACGTAACAGGAGGAGGAGGGCTCTACTGGTCTCAGACGTTACTGTAACGTAACAGGAGGAGTAGGGCTCTAGTGGTCTCAGACGTTACTGTAACGTAACAGGAGGAGTAGGGCTCTACTGGTCTCAGACGTTACTGTAACGTAACAGGAGGAGTAGGGCTCTACTGGTCTCAGGCGTTACTGTAACGTAACAGGGGGAGTAGGGCTCTAGTGGTCTCAGACGTTACTGTAACGTAACAGGAGGAGTAGGGCTCTACTGGTCTCAGACGTTACTGTAACGTAACAGGAGGAGTAGGGCTCTACTGGTCTCAGGCGTTACTGTAACGTAACAGGGGGAGTAGGGCTCTACTGGTCTCAGACGTTACTGTAACGTAACAGGTGGAGTAGGGTTCTACTGGTCTCAGACGTTACTGTAACGTAACAGGAGGAGTAGGGCTCTACTGGTCTCAGACGTTACTGTAACGTAACAGGAGGAGTAGGGCTCTAGTGGTCTCAGACGTTACTGTAACGTAACAGGAGGAGTAGGGCTCTACTGGTCTCAGACGTTACTGTAACGTAACAGGGGGAGTAGGGCTCTACTGGTCTCAGACGTTACTGTAACGTAACAGGGGGAGTAGGGCTCTACTGGTCTCAGACGTTACTGTAACGTATCAGGAGGAGTAGGGCTCTACTGGTCTCAGACGTTACTGTAACGTAACAGGGGGAGTAGGGATCTAGTGGTCTCAGACGTTACTGTAACGTAACAGGGGGAGTAGGGCTCTACTGGTCATAGACGTTACTGTAACGTGACAGGAGGAGTAGGGCTCTAGTGGTCTCAGACGTTACGGTAACGTAACAGGAGGAGTAGGGCTCTACTGGTCTCAGACGTTACTGTAACGTAACAGGAGGAGTAGGGCTCTCTAGTGGTCTCAGACGTTACTGTAACGTAACAGGAGGAGTAGGGCTCTACTGGTCTCAGACGTTACTGTAACGTAACAGGAGGAGTAGGGCTCTACTGGTCTCAGACGTTACTGTAACGTAACAGGGGGAGTAGGGCTCTACTGGTCTCAGACGTTACTGTAACGTAACAGGAGGAGTAGGGCTCTACTGGTCTCAGACGTTACAGTAACGTAACAGGAGGAGTAGGGCTCTACTGGTCTCAGACGTTACTGTAACGTAACAGGAGGAGTAGGGCTCTACTGGTCTCAGACGTTACTGTAACGTAACAGGAGGAGTAGGGCTCTACTGGTCTCAGACGTTACTGTAACGTAACAGGGGGAGTAGGGATCTAGTGGTCTCAGACGTTACTTTAACGTAACAGGAGGAGTAGGGCTCTACTGGTCTCAGACGTTACTGTAACGTAACAGGAGGAGTAGGGCTCTACTGGTCTCAGACGTTACTGTAACGTAACAGGAGGAGTAGGGCTCTACTAGTCTCAGACGTTACTGTAACGTAACAGGAGGAGTAGGGCTCTACTGGTCTCAGACGTCACTGTAACGTAACAGGAGGAGTAGGGCTCTAGTGGTCTCAGACGTTACTGTAACGTAACAGGAGGAGTAGGGCTCTACTGGTCTCAGACGTTACTGTAACGTATCAGGAGGAGTAGGGCTCTACTGGTCTCAGACGTTACTGTAACGTAACAGGAGGAGTAGGGCTCTACTGGTCTCAGACGTTACTGTAACGTAACAGGAGGAGTAGGGCTCTACTGGTCTCAGACGTTACTGTAACGTAACAGGAGGAGTAGGGCTCTACTGGTCTCAGACGTTACTGTAACGTAACAGGAGGAGTAGGGCTCTAGTGGTCTCAGACGTTACTGTAACGTAACAGGAGGAGTAGGGCTCTACTGGTCTCAGACGTTACTGTAACGTAACAGGAGGAGTAGGGCTCTACTGGTCTCAGACGTTACTGTAACGTAACAGGAGGAGTAGGGCTCTACTGGTCTCAGACGTTACTGTAACGTAACAGGAGGAGTAGGGCTCTAGTGGTCTCAGACGTTACTGTAACGTAACAGGAGGAGTAGGGCTCTACTGGTCTCAGACGTTACTGTAACGTAACAGGAGGAGTAGGGCTCTAGTGGTCTCAGACGTTACGATAACGTAACAGGAGGAGTAGGGCTTTAGTGGTCTCAGACGTTACTGTAACGTAACAGGAGGAGTAGGGCTCTACTGGTCTCAGACGTTACGGTAACGTAACAGGAGGAGTAGGGCTCTAGTGGTCTCAGACGTTACTGTAACGTAACAGGAGGAGTAGGGCTCTACTGGTCTCAGACGTTACTGTAACGTAACAGGAGGAGTAGGGCTCTACTGGTCTCAGACGTTACTGTAACGTAACAGGAGGATTAGGGCTCTACTGGTCTCAGACGTTACTGTAACGTAACAGGGGAGTAGGGCTCTACTGGTCTCAGACGTTACTGTAACGTAACAGGAGGAATAGGGCTCTAGTGGTCTCAGACGTTACTGTAACGTAACAGGAGGAGTAGGGCTCTACTGGTCTCAGACGTTACTGTAACGTAACAGGAGGAGTAGGGCTCTACTGGTCTCAGACGTTACTGTAACGTAACAGGAGGAGTAGGGCTCTAGTGGTCTCAGACGTTACTGTAACGTAACAGGAGGAGTAGGGCTCTACTGGTCTCAGACGTTACGGTAACGTAACAGGAGGAGTAGGGCTCTACTGGTCTCAGACGTTACTGTAACGTAACAGGAGGAGTAGGGCTCTACTGGTCTCAGACGTTACTGTAACGTAACAGGAGGAGTAGGGCTCTAGTGGTCTCAGACGTTACTGTAACGTAACAGGAGGAGTAGGGCTCTAGTGGTCTCAGACGTTACTGTAACGTAACAGGAGGAGTAGGGCTCTACTGGTCTCAGACGTTACTGTAACGTAACAGGAGGAGTAGGGCTCTACTGGTCTCAGACGTTACTGTAACGTAACAGGAGGAGTAGGGCTCTAGTTGTCTCAGACGTTACTGTAACGTAACAGGAGGAGTAGGGCTCTAGTGGTCTCAGACGTTACTGTAGCGTAACAGGAGGAGTAGGGCTCTACTGGTCTCAGACGTTACGGTAACGTAACAGGAGGAGTAGGGCTCTACTGGTCTCAGACGTTACGGTAACGTAACAGGAGGAGTAGGGCTCTACTGGTCTCAGACGTTACTGTAACGTAACAGGAGGAGTAGGGCTCTACTGGTCTCAGACGTTACTGTAACGTAACAGGAGGAGTAGGGCTCTACTGGTCTCAGACGTTACTGTAACGTAACAGGAGGAGTAGGGCTCTACTGGTCTCAGACGTTACTGTAACGTAACAGGAGGAGTAGGGCTCTACTGGTCTCAGACGTTACTGTAACGTAACAGGAGGAGTAGGGCTCTACTGGTCTCAGACGTTACTGTAACGTAACAGGAGGAGTAGGGCTCTAGTGGTCTCAGACGTTACTGTAACGTAACAGGAGGAGTAGGGCTCTACTGGTCTCAGACGTTACTGTAACGTAACAGGAGGAGTAGGGCTCTAGTGGTCTCAGACGTTACGGTAACGTAACAGGAGGAGTAGGGCTTTAGTGGTCTCAGACGTTACTGTAACGTAACAGGAGGAGTAGGGCTCTACTGGTCTCAGACGTTACGGTAACGTAACAGGAGGAGTAGGGCTCTACTGGTCTCAGACATTACTGTAACGTAACAGGAGGAGTAGGGCTCTACTGGTCTCAGATGTTACTGTAACGTAACAGGAGGAGTAGGGCTCTACTGGTCTCAGACGTTACTGTAACGTAACAGGAGGAGTAGGGCTCTAGTGGTCTCAGACGTTACTGTAACGTAACAGGAGGAGTAGGGCTCTACTGGTCTCAGACGTTACTGTAACGTAACAGGAGGAGTAGGGCTCTACTGGTCTCAGACGTTACTGTAACGTATCAGGAGGAGTAGGGCTCTAGTGGTCTCAGACGTTACTGTAACGTAACAGGAGGAGTAGGGCACTATTGGTCTCAGACGTTACTGTAACGTAACTGGAGGAGTAGTGCTCTAGTGGTCTCAGACGTTACGGTAACGTAACAGGAGGAGTAGGGCTCTACTGGTCTCAGACGTTACTGTAACGTAACAGGAGGAGTAGGGCTCTACTGGTCTCAGACGTTACTGTAACGTCACAGGGGGAGTAGGGCTCTACTGGTCTCAGACGTTACGGTAACGTAACAGGAGGAGTAGGGCTCTAGTGGTCTCAGACGTTACTGTAACGTCACAGGGGGAGTAGGGCTCTACTGGTCTCAGACGTTACTGTAACGTAACAGGGGGAGTAGGGCTCTAGTGGTCTCAGACGTTACGGTAACGTAACAGGAGGAGTAGGGCTCTAGTGGTCTCAGACGTTACTGTAACGTAACAGGAGGAGTAGGGCTCTACTGGTCTCAGACGTTACTGTAATGGAGGTTATTGATGTCTGGATTGTACAGGTTACTGATGTCTGGACTGTACAGGTTACTGATGTCTGGACTGATGTCTGGACTGTACAGGTTACTGATGTCTGGACTGATGTCTGGACTGATGTCTGGACTGTACAGGTTACTGATGTCTGGACTGATGTCTGGACTGTACAGGTTACTGATGTCTGGACTGATGTCTGGACTGATGTCTGGACTGTACAGGTTACTGATTTCTGGACTGATGTCTGGACTGATGTCTGGACTGTACAGGTTACTGATGTCTGGACTGATGTCTGGACTGTACAGGTTACTGATGTCTGGACTGATGTCTGGACTGATGTCTGGACTGATGTCTGGACTGTACAGGTTACTGATGTCTGGACTGTACAGGTTACTGATGTCTGGACTGATGTCTGGACTGTACAGGTTACTGATCTCTGGACTGTACAGGTTACTGATGTCTGGACTGATGTCTGGACTAATGTCTGGACTGATGTCTGGACTTTACATGTTACTGATGTCTGGACTGTACAGGTTACTGATGTCTGGACTGTACAGGTTACTGATGTCTGGACTGATGTCTGGACTGATGTCTGGACTTTACATGTTACTGATGTCTGGACTGATGTCTGGACTTTACATGTTACTGATGTCTGGACTGATGTCTGGACTTTACATGTTACTGATGTCTGGACTGTACAGGTTACTGATGTCTGGACTGTACAGGTTTCTGATAGTTGGACTATAGGTTATTGATTGATGGACTGTGTAGGTTACTGATAGTTGGACTATAGGTTATTGATTGATGGACTGTGTAGGTTACTGATAGTTGGACTATAGGTTATTGATTGATGGACTGTGTAGGTTACTGATAGTTGGACTATAGGTTATTGATTGATGGACTGTGTAGGTTACTGATAGTTGGACTATAGGTTATTGATTGATGGACTGTGTAGGTTACTGATAGTTGGACTATAGGTTATTGATTGATGGACTGTGTAGGTTACTGATAGTTGGACTATAGGTTATTGACGGATTCATTGTACAGTTTACTGATAGATGGACTATAGGCTATTGACGGATTCATTGTACAGGTTACTGATAGATGGACTATAGGCTATTGACGGATTGACTGTACAGTTTACTGATTGATGGACTGCACTGGTTGCTGATGTCTGCATGTGTGTGTGTCCATTTATTTCTGCTGGGGGAGTGGAATGTGAAAGCTGTTATGTGAGGATGAGAAGATGAGGACAGGCGCTGGGGAATAAATTGTATCTCTGGAGAATAAAATGACAGTCCATACCTCCTGACAATTTGACAGAATTCAGCACTCAAATACACAGAGCACACACATACAAACAGAACACACACATACACACAAAACACACACATACACACAGAACACACACAGAGCATACATATACAAACAGAGCACACACATACAAACAGAACACACACATACACACAGAACACACACAGAGCACACACATACAAACAGAACACACACATACATACAGAACACACACACACACAGAGCACACAGAGCACACACACACACACACACACACAGACAGACACAGAGCACACACAGAGCACACACATATACACACACATACAAACAGAACACACACATACAAACAGAACACACACACACACACAGAGCACACACACACACACACACACAGAGAGAGAGAGAGAATATACACACACAGAGAACAGAGCACACACACAGAACACACACACACACAGAGCACACACATATACACACAACACACACATACAAACAGAACACACACATACACATACACACAGAACACACACACACACACACACACACACACGCATGCACACACACACAGAGAATATACACACACAGAGAAGAGCACACACACAGAACACACACAGAGCACACACACAGAGCACACACACACACACACACACACACACACACACACACACACACAGAGAACAGAGCACACACAGAGAACACACACACACAGAGCACACACAGAGCACACACACACAGAGCACACACATACACACACAGAGCACACACACACATACACACACAGAGCACCCACACACATACACACACAGAGCACCCACACACACACAGAGCACACACACACAGAACATTCAAATATTATAATTTGAAGGTGAAGTGTGTGTGTGTGTGTGTGTGTGTGTGTGTGTGTGTGTGTGTGTGTGTGTGTGTGTGTGTGTGTGTGTGTGTGTGTGTGTGTGTGTGTGTGTCAGCGGGAGACATGCCTCAGAAAGCATCAGGGCAGCAGTTCTGAAATGAAAACAGGTGTGCCACACGCTATCATGTCCTAAAGGAAAACAGAACCTTTGATGTTCTCTAAGAGGAACCATTGTAGGCGATGAAGGCATCTTTTCACAGTTTGACTTGTTTAACAAAGTGACAGATCCATTGTGATAGTGTGGTGTTCTGAGCAGGTTACGCCTGTCTCAGACTCGTACGCACTTTTGGTTTCATTTCAATTAAAAAGAAGCCATCCAGTTGAGGCGATGCGGAGAGAAAGTACATGGATTTCAAAATGTTTTTAGAGAGAGAGAGAGAGAGAGAGAGAGAGAGAGAGAGAGAGAGAGAGAGAGAGAGAGAGAGAGAGAGACAGAGAGAGAGAGAGAGAGAGAGAGAGAGAGAGAGAGAGAGAGAGAGAGACCTTTTGATTTATCTACCTCACTTGCTTTGGCAATGTTAACACATGTTCCCCATCTCCTTCTCTCCCCCTCCGATCATATGTATAGATGTTTAGTCTCATACAACATGTTATAATGTATAGATGTTTAGTCTGATACAACATGTTATAATGTGTAGATGTTTAGTCTGATACAACATGTTATAATGTATAGATGTTTACTCTGATACAACATGTTATAATGTATAGCTGTTTACTCTGATACAACATGTTATAATGTATAGATGTTTAGTCTGATATAACATGTTATGATGTATAGATGTTTAGTCTGATACAACATGTTATAATGTATAGATGTTTACTCTGATACAACATGTTATAATGTATAGATGTTTACTATGATACAACATGTTATAATGTATAGATGTTTAGTCTGATACAACATGTTATAATGTATAGATGTTTACTCTGATACAACATGTTATAATGTATAGATGTTTAGTCTGATACAACATGTTATAATGTATAGCTGTTTACTCTGATACAACATGTTATAATGTATAGATGTTTAGTCTGATACAACATGTTATAATGTATAGATGTTTAGTCTGATACAACATGTTATAATGTATAGATGTTTACTCTGATACAACATGTTATAATGTATAGATGTTTAGTCTGATACAACATGTTATAATGTATAGATGTTTAGTCTGATACAACATGTTATAATGTATAGATGTTTAGTCTGATACAACATGTTATAATGTATAGATGTTTAGTCTGATACAACATGTTATAATGTATAGATGTTTAGTCTGATACAACATGTTATAATGTATAGCTGTTTAGTCTGATACAACATGTTATAATGTATAGCTGTTTAGTCTGATACAACATGTTATAATGTATAGCTGTTTAGTCTGATACAACATGTTATAATGTATAGCTGTTTAGTCTGATACAACATGTTATAATGTATAGATGTTTAGTCTGATACAACATGTTATAATGTATAGATTTTTAGTCTGATACAACATGTTATAATGTATAGATGTTTAGTCTGATACAACATGTTATAATGTATAGATGTTTAGTCTGATACAACATGTTATAATGTATAGATGTTTACTCTGATACAACATGTTATAATGTATAGATGTTTAGTCTGATACAACATGTTATAATGTATAGATGTTTACTCTGATACAACATGTTATAATGTATAGATGTTTAGTCTGATACAACATGTTATAATGTCTAGATGTTTAGTCTGATACAACATGTTATAATGTATAGATGTTTAGTCTGATACAACATGTTATAATGTATAGATGTTTACTCTGATACAACATGTTATAATGTATAGATGTTTAGTCTGATACAACATGTTATAATGTATAGATGTTTACTCTGATACAACATGTTATAATGTATAGATGTTTAGTCTGATACAACATGTTATAATGTATAGATGTTTAGTCTGATACAACATGTTATAATGTATAGATGTTTAGTCTGATACAACATGTTATAATGTATAGATGTTTAGTCTGATACAACATGTTATAATGTATAGATGTTTAGTCTGATACAACATGTTATAATGTATACATGTTTAGTCTGATACAACATGTTATAATGTATAGATGTTTAGTCTGATACAACATGTTATAATGTATAGATGTTTAGTCTCATACAACATGTTATAATGTATAGATGTTTAGTCTGATACAACATGTTAAAATGTATAGATGTTTAGTCTGATACAACATGTTATAATGTATAGATGTTTAGTCTGATACAACATGTTAAAATGTATAGATGTTTAGTCTCATACAACATGTTATAATGTATAGATGTTTAATATGATACAACATGTTATAATGTATAGATGTTTAGTCTCATACAACATCTTATAATGTATAGATGTTTAGTCTCATACCTCATGTTATAATGTATAGATGTTTAGTCTCATATAACATGTTATAATGTATAGATGTTTAGTCTCATACAACATGTTATAATGTATAGATGTTTGGTCTGATACAACATGTTATAATGTATAGATGTTTAGTCTGATACAACATGTTATAATGTATAGATGTTTAGTCTGATACAACATGTTATAATGTATAGATGTTTAGTCTGATACAACATGTTATAATGTATAGATGTTTAGTCTGATACAACATGTTATAATGTATAGATGTTTAGTCTGATACAACATGTTATAATGTATAGATGTTTAGTCTCATACAACATGTTATAATGTATAGATGTTTAGTCTGATACAACATGTTATAATGTATAGATGTTTAGTCTGATACAACATGTTATAATGTATAGATGTTTAGTCTGATACAACATGTTATAATGTATAGATGTTTAGTCTGATACAACATGTTATAATGTATAGATGTTTAGTCTGATACAACATGTTATAATGTATAGATGTTTAGTCGGATACAACATGTTATAATGTATAGATGTTTAGTCTGATACAACATGTTATAATGTATAGATGTTTAGTCTCATACAACATGTTATAATGTATAGATGTTTAGTCTGATACAACATGTTATAATGTATAGATGTTTAGTCTGATACAACATGTTATAATGTAAAGATGTTTAGTCTCATACAACATGTTATAATGTATAGATGTTTAGTCTGATACAACATGTTATAATGTATAGATGTTTAGTCGGATACAACATGTTATAATGTATAGATGTTTAGTCTGATACAACATGTTATAATGTATAGATGTTTAGTCTCATACAACATGTTATAATGTATAGATGTTTAGTCTGATACAACATGTTATAATGTATAGATGTTTAGTCTGATACAACATGTTATAATGTATAGATGTTTAGTCTGATACAACATGTTATAATGTATAGATGTTTAGTCTGATACAACATGTTATAATGTATAGATGTTTAGTCTGATACAACATGTTATAATGTATAGATGTTTAGTCTGATACAACATGTTATAATGTATAGATGTTTAGTCTGATACAACATGTTATAATGTATAGATGTTTAGTCTGATACAACATGTTAAAATGTATAGATGTTTAGTCTGATACAACATGTTATAATGTATAGATGTTTAGTCTGATACAACATCTTATAATGTATAGATGTTTAATATGATACAACATGTTATGATGTATAGATGTTTAGTCTCATACAACATGTTATAATGTATAGATGTTTAGTCTGATACAACATGTTATAATGTATAGATGTTTAGTCTGATACAACATGTTATAATGTATAGATGTTTACTCTGATACAACATGTTATAATGTATAGATGTTTAGTCTGATACAACATGTTATAATGTATAGATGTTTAGTCTCATACAACATCTTATAATGTATAGATGTTTAGTCTCATACAACATGTTATGATGTATAGATGTTTAGTCTCATACAACATGTTATAATGTATAGATGTTTAGTCTGATACAACATGTTATAATGTATAGATGTTTACTCTGATACAACATGTTATAATGTATAGATGTTTAGTCTGATACAACATGTTATAATGTATAGATGTTTAGTCTGATACAACATGTTATAATGTATTGATGTTTAGTCTCATACAACATGTTATAATGTATAGATGTTTAGTCTGATACAACATGTTATAATGTATAGATGTTTAGTCTGATACAACATGTTATAATGTATAGATGTTTAGTCTGATACAACATGTTATAATGTATAGATGTTTAGTCTGATACAACATGTTATAATGTATAGATGTTTAGTCTGATACAACATGTTATAATGTATAGATGTTTAGTCTGATACAACATGTTATAATGTATAGATGTTTAGTCTCATACAACATGTTATAATGTATAGATGTTTAGTCTCATACAACATGTTATAATGTATAGATGTTTAGTCTACTTCAACATGTTGTAATATATAGATGTTTATGCTAAAACAAGACTTTGTATGGTGTGCTATCCCAGTGACTAATGGCTTCTGTCTGTAAGTTAATTACTCAGTGCTACCCAGGCCATATTCCAAACATCTCAGACACAATACGAGGTTATGTCTTTCTGCTTTGCTTACAAAATCATTTCAGTCTTTTGAGCTTGATTCATTGACCGGCTTGAGCACTCGCTGCAAGAGAGAAGCGAGAGAGAGAAGAGAGTTGATCTCTGCTGTAGATTATTCTGTGTCAAGACTGTTACCACGTTGACTAAAGATTCCAGATGTTCATATCTCACGTCTGGAGTGACTTCTGCCTCACTGATTCTTGTCTCTTCGTCTCTTTTTTTTTTAAAGGAATCAATGCCATGTCTTCATTTAACCTCACAGTTCGGTCTCTTTTATCACATGATCAGTCAATCTGACCTTGATTTCACCTCTAGACTTTATTCACTATCAACATTCTGCAGCAGGACAATCTACAAACATAGTGTTCAGTCCAAATGACACCTTGTTCTCTACAGAGAC
Source organism: Oncorhynchus mykiss (assembly GCF_057628025.1). Lineage (NCBI taxonomy): Eukaryota > Metazoa > Chordata > Actinopteri > Salmoniformes > Salmonidae > Oncorhynchus > Oncorhynchus mykiss. The sequence goes on from NC_143035.1 coordinate 40,928,914, forward strand.
CCTGAGGGCCCTGGACAAACATAACGCAGTATAGAGAGAGGAGGGGACCATTTGATACACAAACGACCTGTCCTGTTTTCCTGTCTCCCCTAGCCCCTCCCTCCACTACCATGGTGTTGTGACTGTGTTCCTGTCTCCCACAGCCCCTCCATCCACTACCATGGTGTTGTGACTGTGTTCCTGTCTCCCCCTCCCTCCACTACCATGTGACTTCCACAACAGGGGCCAAAGGAGAATAAAGCAAAGTCAATCAAACCAAAGTCCTGTGGTCCTCGCAGATAAGCACACACACACATTGTTCGCACACACACACACACACACATTGTTCGCACACACACACACACACACACACACACACACACACACACACAAAGTGTTTTTTTCTATTATCTCACTGCGGTGTACCTGGCACTGCTAACAAAGGAGAGGAGGAGGAGGAGAAGAGAAGAGGTGAGGAGATGAGGAGGAGAGGTAAGGAGATGAGGAGAAGAGAAGAAGAGGTGAGGAGATGAGGAGGAGAGGTGAGGAGAAGGGGAGATGAGGAGAAGAGGTGAGGAGATGAGGAGGAGAGGTGAGGAGATGAGGAGATGAGGAGGAGAGGTGAGGAGATGAGATGAGGAGAAGAGGTGAGGAGATGAGGAGAAGAGAAGAGGTGAGGAGATGAGGAGGAGAGGTAAGGAGATGAGGAGAAGAGAAGAAGAGGTGAGGAGATGAGGAGGAGAGGTAAGGAGATGAGGAGAAGAGAAGAAGAGGTGAGGAGATGAGGAGGAGAGGTGAGGAGAAGGGGAGATGAGGAGGAGAGGTGAGGAGATGAGGAGGAGAGGTGAGGAGATGAGGAGAAGAGGTGAGGAGATGAGGAGAAGAGGAGGAGGAGGAGAGGTGAGGAGATGAGGAGGAGTGAGAACAGGAGAAGAGGTGAGGAGGAGATGAGTAGAAGAGGAGAGGAGAAGAGGAGAAGAGGTGAGGAGATGAGGAGGAGAGGTGAGGAGAAGAGGAGATGAGGAGGAGAGGTGAGGAGATGAGGAGAGGAAAAGAAGTGAGGAGGAGAATAGGAGAGGAGAAGAGGAGAAGAGGTGAGGAGATGAGGAGATGTAGGGGGTGAGGAGATGAGGAGGAGAGGAGAAGAGGTGAGATGAGGTGAGGAGAAGAGGAGAAGAAGAGAAGAGGTGAGGAGGAGAGGAGAAGAGGTGAGGAGGATAGGAGGAGAAGAGGAGAGGAGATGAGGAGGAGAGGAGAAGAGGTGAGGAGATGAAGAGATGAGGAGGAGAGGTGTGGAGATGAGGAGGAGAGGTGAGGAGATGAGGAGGAGAGGTGAGATTAGGATATGAGGAGGAGAGTAGAAGAGGTGAGGAGAAGAGGAGAAGAGGTGAGGAGATGAGGAGGAGAGATGAGGAGATGAGGAGGAGAGGTGAGGAGATGAGGAGGATAGAAGATGAGGTGAGGAGATGAGGAGGAGAGGTGAGGAGGAGATAAAAATAATATGAGAATAGGAGAAGGAAGCAGCAGAGAGAACAAAATCTCCTCCTTTCCTCCAGAGGAGTAGTGCCCTACCACAGCCTTACCACAGCCCTACCACAGCCTTATCACAGCCCTACCACAGCCCTACCACAGCCTTACCACAACCCTACCACAGCCCTACCTTGCCACAGCCCTACCACAGCCTTACCACAGCCCTACCACAGCCTTATCACAGCCCTACCACAGCCTTACCACAGCCCTACGACAGCCTTACCATAGCCCTACCACAGCCTTACCACAGCCCTACCACAGCCCTACCACAGCCTTACCACAGCCCTGCCACAGCCCTACCACAGCCCTACCACAGCCTTACCACAGCCCTACCACAGCCCTACCACAGCCTTACCACAGCCCTACCACAGCCTTATCACAGCCCTACCACAGCCTTACAACAGCCCTACCACAGGAGAAGAGCCCTACCACAGCCTTATCACAGCCCTACCACAGCCTTACAACAGCCCTACCACAGGAGAAGAGCCCTACCACAGCCCTACCACAGCCCTACCTTTCCACAGCCCTACCACAGCCATACCTTACCACAGCCCTACCTTGCCACAGCCCTACCACAGTCTTACCACAGCCCTACCACAGTCTTTCCACAGCCCTACCACAGCTCTACCTTACCACAGCCCTACCACAGCCATACCTTACCACAGCCCTACCACAGCCCTACCACATCCCTACCACAGCCCTACCACAGCCCTACCACAGCCCTACCACAGCCTTACCACAGCCCTACCACAGCCCTACCACAGCCTTATCACAGCCCTACCACAGCCTTACCACATCCCTACCACAGCCATACCTTACCACAGCCCTACCACAGCCCTACCACAGCCTTACCACAGCCCTACCACAGCCTTACCACAGCCCTACCACAGCCTTACCACAGGCCTACCACAGCCCTACCACAGCCTTACCACAGCCCTACCACAGCCTTACCGCAGCCTTACCACAGCCTTACCACAGCCCTACCACAGCCTTACCACAGCCATACCACAGCCCTACCACAGCCTTACCACAGCCCTACCACAGCCCTACCACAGCCCTACCACAGCCCTACCACAGCCTTACCACAGCCCTACCACAGCCTTACCACAGCCCTACCACAGCCTTACCACAGCCCTACCACAGAAGAAGAGCCCTACCACAGCCCTACCACAGCCTTACCACAGCCATACCTTACCACAGCCCTACCTTGCCACAGCCCTACCACAGTCTTACCACAGCCCTACCACAGTCTTTCCACAGCCCTACCACAGCCCTACCTTACCACAGCCCTACCACAGCCGTACCTTACCACAGCCCTACCACAGTCTTACCACAGCCCTACCACAGCCATACCTTACCACAGCCCTACCACAGCCATACCTTACCACATCCCTACCACAGCCTTACCACAGGCCTACCACAGCCCTACCACAGCCATACCTTACCACAGCCCTACCACAGTCTTACCACAGCCCTACCACAGCCATACCCTACCACAGCCCTACCACAGCCATACCTTACCACAGCCCTACCATAGCACTACCTTACCACAGCCCTACCACAGCCGTGCCTTACCACAGTCTTACCACAGCCTTACCACAGCCCTACCACAGCCCTACCACAGCCATACCTTACCACAGTCTTACCACAGCCTTACCACAGGCCTACCACAGCCCTACCACAGCCATACCTTACCACAGCCCTACCACAGTCTTACCACAGCCCTACCACAGCCATACCTTACCACAGCCCTACCACAGCCTTACCACAGCCCTACCACAGCCCTACCTTACCACAGCCCTACCACAGCCGTACCTTACCACAGCCTTACCGCAGCCCTACCACAGCCATACCTTACCACCGCCCTACCACAGCCCTACCACAGTCTTACCACAGCCCTACCACAGCCATACCTTACCACAGCCCTACCACAGCCTTACCACAGCCCTACCACAGCCCTACCACAGCCTTATCACAGCCCTACCACAGCCTTACCACAACCTTACCACAGCCCTACCACAGCCCTACCACAGCCTTACCACAGCCCTACCACAGCCCTGCCACAGCCCTACCACAGCCTTACCACAGCCCTACTACAGCCTTACCACAGCCATACCACAGCCCTACCACAGCCTTACCACAGCCCTACCACAGCCCTACCACAGCCCTACCACAGCCTTACCACAGCCCTACCACTGCCTTACCACAGCCCTACCACAGCCATACCTTACCACAGCCCTACCTTGCCACAGCCCTACCACAGTCTTACCACAGCCCTACCACAGTCTTTCCACAGCCCTACCACAGCCCTACCTTACCACAGCCCTACCACAGCCGTACCTTACCACAGCCCTACCACAGTCTTACCACAGCCCTACCACAGCCATACCTTACCACAGCCCTACCAGAGCCATACCTTACCACAGCCCTACCACAGCCTTACCACAGCCCTACCACAGCCATACCTTACCACAGCCCTACCACAGCCGTGCCTTACCACAGTCTTACCACAGCCTTACCACAGCCCTACCACAGCCTACCACAGCCATACCTTACCACAGTCTTACCACAGCCTTACCACAGCCCTACCACAGCCCTACCACAGCCATACCTTACCACAGCCCTACCACAGTCTTACCACAGCCCTACCACAGCCATACCTTACCACAGCCCTACCACAGCCATACCTTACCACAGCCCTACCACAGTCTTACCACAGCCCTACCACAGCCATACCTTACCACAGCCCTACCACAGCCATACCTTACCACAGTCTTACCACAGCCTTACCACAGCCCTACCACAGACTACCACAGCCATACCTTACCACAGTCTTACCACAGCCTTACCACAGCCCTACCACAGCCCTACCACAGCCTTACCACAGCCCTACCACAGCCCTACCACAGTCTTACCACAGCCCTACCACAGCCATACCTTACCACAGCCCTACCACAGCCTTACCGCAGCCCTACCACAGCCCTACCACAGCCTTACCACAGCCCTACCACAGCCCTGCCACAGCCCTACCACAGCCTTACCACAGCCCTACTACAGCCTTACCACAGCCATACCACAGCCCTACCACAGCCTTACCACAGCCATACCACAGCCCTACCACAGCCCTACCACAGCCTTACCACAGCCCTACCACTGCCTTACCACAGCCCTACCACAGCCCTACCACAGCCTTACCGCAGCCCTACCACAGGAGAAGAGCCCTACCACAGCCGTACCACAGCCTTACCACAGCCATACCTTACCACAGCCCTACCTTGCCACAGCCCTACCACAGTCTTACCACAGCCCTACCACAGTCTTTCCACAGCCCTACCACAGCCCTACCTTACCACAGCCCTACCACAGCCGTACCTTACCACAGCCCTACCACAGTCTTACCACAGCCATACCTTACCACAGCCCTACCAGAGCCATACCTTACCACAGCCCTACCACAGCCTTACCACAGCCCTACCACAGCCCTACCTTACCACAGCCCTACCACAGCCGTGCCTTACCACAGTCTTACCACAGCCTTACCACAGCCCTACCACAGCCTACCACAGCCATACCTTACCACAGTCTTACCACAGCCTTACCACAGCCCTACCACAGCCCTACCACAGCCATACCTTACCACAGCCCTACCACAGTCTTACCACAGCCCTACCACAGCCATACCTTACCACAGCCCTACCACAGCCATACCTTACCACAGCCCTACCACAGCCTTACCACAGCCCTACCACAGCCCTACCTTACCACAGCCCTACCACAGCCGTACCTTACCACAGTCTTACCACAGCCTTACCACAGCCCTACCACAGCCTACCACAGCCATACCTTACCACAGTCTTACCACAGCCTTACCACAGCCCTACCACAGCCCTACCACAGCCGTACCACAGCCCAATATTCACAGATTTACAGTCCCAATCCCCACTTTACTTTACCGGACCTAAAAAGTTGAAACCAAAAAAAGTTTTTAAAAAGTTGAAACCAAACCCCCCCTCCTCATCCACTGCATACATCCTGTGTCAGACGAGGCCGAACCAGCCCTAACATCACAGCTCTGGGGATCCTATACCCCAACCCTCTCATCTGATCTCTTTTTTGCAAGCCCAGACATGTAATTCCCTATATAGTCCTTTTCACGCCTTTTCACCAGTGCTTAATTTACAAATTGGAAGGAGTTGGAGAAAAAAAAAGTTTACAGAGTCTGGGGGGGGGGGTGGTCCTGAAGTTGCATGAAAAAAATAACCTAAATGGTTGGCATGGATCATCATGGCGTTTGTGTGCGTAGTGTAACGTCGACTCAGGGAGTCGCAAAGCAGGTGCAGCTAGTGAGTTTAATATTCATGAACAGAGAACGATTGCAAAAGCAAGATAAAACGTCTGACGAGGAAAACATAACCAATACTGATTGAGGGGTTGAATACAACACAGTTGTAGATAAAGAGGGAGAAATAAGGGAAGTGATGAAATCAGGTGTGTGTAATGATGGGTTGGTTAGCAGACTGGCGACGTCGAGCACCGGAGAGGGAGAGCGGGAGCAGACGTGACAGTACCCCCCCCCCCCCCCCCCCCTCCTCTCTCTCGTACGCGCGGGTCCAGCCGCAGGACGGCACTTGCCAGGAGGACGGCCCCAAGGACGTGGAGAGGGCCGGTCCAGAAGGCGAAGGTGGGACTCCCGGATGATGTTAAGATCTAGAATGTCGTCCACCGGAACCCAGCACCTCTCCTCTGGACTGTATCCCTCCCAGGAAATGGAGCTGACCACCACAATGTCGGGAGTTCAGGAGTGATCTGACGGCATAGGCAGGACTCCCCTCGATATCCAAGGGAAGCAGAGGGGTGGCGTGGGGGACAACATCAACCAGGGGACCAGGAGCCACCGGCCTGAGGAGGGAAACATGAAAAGAGGGTGAGATCTGGTAGTTAGTGGGGAGCTGTAATTGGTATTGGTTACCTCCTTTACCCTCCAGAGGACTTTGAATGGCCCCACAAAACCAGGGGCTCAGTTTCCGGCAGGGCAGGAGCAGGAGGTTCCTGGTGAAAAGCTAGACGTGATCACCAAGATGGAACACGGGAGCCTCACTGCTATGGCAGTCCACCTGCTTCTTCAGGCGGTGGATGGGGCGTTGGAGCCTGACCTGGCCAGCTTTCCAAATCCTCCTCTGCATGCCGGAACCACTCGTCCTCCACAGGAGTTTCTGTCTGGCTCGGGGTCCATGTGTCGGCTGGTACCCCAGGATGCATTGGAAGGAATACAGCCCGGTAGAGGAGTGGCGAAGTGAATTCTAGGCATATTCAGCCCAAGGAAGGAAATTGGACCCACTCCCCCTGCCGGTCCTGGCAGTGACTCCTCGGGAACCTGCCCAGCTCCTGGTTCATCGTCTCTCCCTTTAGATTGAGGCTAGTACCCAGAAGTGATGCCGACCATGACCCAAAGCTTCTCCGTGAAAAACCTTTCATACAATACGAGTCTGAGAGTTTATTATAGTACAAGGGGCAGGCAAAAGGTAAGTCAAGGCAGGCGAAGAGGGAGACCAGTAACAAAGTCCAGGGATATATGGGACCAGGGGTGGTGAGGAAAAAGGGAGTGGTTGAAGAAGGCCAGCCGGAGCTTGTGCTGCGAAGTCTTATTTTGTGCACACACGGTGCAGGCGGCGATGAGACATCAGGCGGAGACATCAGGAACCATGGAAGACCAAAAAAAAGCGTTGTCGGATGAAAGCGTCCGACGGTAGCCTGGATGGCAGGTCAGTCTTGAGGAATGAGCCCATTCCAGGACCGGAGACCGGGGAGAGTCCGGGGCAAACATGCGGTTAGCCAGCCCCCCCCCCCCCCCCCCCCCCCTGGAGGACGGTCTCAGGGTCTGACGGATAAGAAGCGGGGCTAACGTGAGAGTGCATCAGGCTGCACATTCTTGGACGCCGTGGGGTAGGAGAGAGTGAAATTGAAACGGGTGAAAAACATTGTGGTTCGTCTCAGGTGATATGAGAGAAAAGCGATGGGGTGCAGCTTTTGGTCTTGGGCAGAATGCGTGGAACATGATGATCCCCACTCTAACATCCGAGCCGTCAACCTCCACCACAAACTGACAGGACGGGTCCGGGTGGATTAAGATGTTTGAGGTGCTAGAACGCCCAGTCAGCTGCCGGAGATGACATGAATGGAAGTTAGCAAATCCCAGGAAACATTGCAGCTGCACTCTGGATGTGGGTTGAGGCCAATCCACCACTGCTCTCACCTTGTCTGGATCCATCTATATATGTCCTGCAGCGATGACGTATCCTAGGAAGGAAATGGTGGAGCGATGGAATACACACTTCTCCACTTTAACAAAAAGCTGGTTCTCCAGGAGACGCTGAAGGACAGTGGAGGACGTGCTGTTAAGCTGAACAGGAAAATATGTCATTGACGTAGACAAACACGAACTGGTTCAGGAACACATCGTTGACCAGGACTTGGAACGCAGCAGGAGCTGGTTAGTCCAAATGGCACGGTACAAACACAGCAAGACAACACATTTTTCCCCTCAGGAGACTGAGAAGAATTGGCATGGGTCCTCAGATCCTCAAAATGTTTTACAGCTGCAACTTCGAGAGCATCGTGACCAGTTGCATCACCGTCTGGTATTGCAACTGCTCGTCATCTGACCGTAAGGCACTACAGAGGGTAGAGCGAATGGCCCAGTACATCACTGGGGCAAGGCTTCCTGCCATCCAGAGCCTATATACCAGGCGGTGTCAGAGGAATGCCCAAAAAATTGTCAAAGACTCCAGTCACCTAAGTCATAGACAGTTTTCTCTGCTTCCACACGGCAAGCGGTACCGGAGCGCCAAGTGTAGATCCAAAAAGCTCCTTAACCTCTCTCTCTCTCTCTCTCTCTCTCTCTCTCTCTCTCTCTCTCTCTCTCTCTCTCTCTCTCTCTCTCTCTCTCTCTCTCTCTCTCTCTCTCTCTCTCTCTCTCTCTCTCTGTCTCTCTCTGTCTCTCTCTCTCTCTGTCTCTCTCTCTCTCTCTCTCTCTCTCTCTGTCGTGGTTAGAGTGGATAGTTCAGAGTGACATTCATTCATTTCATTATAGATATATATTGTCACTTCGTAATGGAGAAAAACATGGTCTAGTGAGAACTTCTCAAAGTTGGGGTTTTATTCGGAATTGCAGAAAAGGGCCTGTCCCAGGATGCCGACCCTAACTGTGCTCATGGGCGGTCCTCTGATTTAGTTCAACTCAAAAGGGAATTGGAGTTTCCTTCATTAAACAGTCCAAAATCATATTACATAATTTTACAAGCAGTATCATCCTCACTCATTCATTTTATACAACAATTAGATGTAAACCTCATATCTGAGGCTATTATTTAAACAGCATTATGGTAATGTGGCTGCACCGTCTCCCATGAGCTTCCCCAAGTTGTAACAAACGGACCAGTTCATAGCTGGATTCTTCGCCCATCTTTTATACTTTATCCGGAACATAAATGTTGTTCGGACCTCAAGTTCTGTGAGGTGGAAGAAATTCCTTTGTTCTCTATGAAACTTCACTCTGTCTCTATACTGTGTGGCCATGAGGAGATAATCTTTTCGAGGAATTTACGACGTCTCTGACCACAGCAGCCTAGTTGTAAGAGGCAGGGAGAGGCAAGGAGAGGGTGATGGGGCTTGCTGTACCCAAAGAGGTCAACGTCATGACACAGTAAATGTCTTACTCACTGTCGGCCACAGTATAGAGACAGAGTGAAGTTTCATAGAAGGCCTGTACACCACCCACCCAGTACAGTAAACACCCAACCGTAGGCCTGTACATCACCCACCCAGTAAAGTAAACTCCCAACCGTAGGCCTGTACACCACCCACCCAGTACAGTAAACACCCCTACCAGCCTGGAACAAGACAAAAACAGATGCTGCATTGTGTCCCCAGTGCGGGTGCATAGCCCGGTGCGGTACATACCAGCTCCTTGTATCGGCCGGGCTAGAGTGGGCATCGAGCCAAGTGCCATGAAGCCAGCTCTACGCATCTTGTCTCCAGTGCGTCTCCTTGGGCCGGCGTACATGGCACCAGCCTTGCGCATGGTGTCCCTGGTTTGCCTGCACAGCCCAGTGCGGGCTATTCCACCTTGCCGCACTGGCAGGGCGACCGGGAGCATTCAACCAGGTAAGGTTGGGCAGGCTCGGTGCTCAAGAGCTCCAGTGTGCCTGCACGGTCCGGTCTATCCAGTACCACCTCCACGCATCAGCCCTCCGGTGGCAGCTCCCCGCACTCGCCCTGAGGTGCATGTCCTCGGCCCAGTACCACCAGTGCCGGCACCACGCACCAGGCCTACAGTGCGCCTCGCCTGTCCAGCGCTGCCAGAACCTTCCTCCTCTCCAGCGCAGCCGGAGTCTCCCGCCTGTTCGGCGCTGCCAGAGCTTCCGCCCCTCAGTCCAGAGGTGCCAGAGCTCCTCTGTCCAGCGCTGCCAGAGCCTTCCTCCTCTCCAGCGTTGCCTGAGCTGTCCGTCTGTCCAGAGCTGCTAGAGTCTCCCGTCTGTCCAGAGCTGCTAGAGTCTCCCGTCTGTCCAGAGCTGCTAGAGTCAACCCGTCTGTCCAGAGCCGCTAGAGTCTCCTGTCTGTCATGAGCTGCCAGAGTCTCCCTTCTGTCCAGAGGCGCTAGAGTCTCCCGTCTGTCGTGAGCCGCCAGAGTCTCCCGTCTGTCATGAGCCGCCAGAGTCTCCCGTCTGTCATGAGCCGCCAGAGCCGCCAGTCAGCATGGAGCCGCCAGAGCTGCCAGTCAGCATGGAGCCGCCAGAGCCGCCAGTCAGCCAGGATCTTCCAGAGCCGCTAGTCAGCCAGGATCTTCCAGAGCCGCCAGTCAGCCAGTATCTTCCAGAGCCGCCCGTCAGCCAGGATCTGCCAGAGCCGCCAGTCAGCCAGGATCTGCCAGAGCCGCCAGTCAGCCAGGATCTTCCAGAGCCGCCAGTCAGCCAGGATCCTCCAGAGCCGCCAGTCAGCCAGGATCTTCCACAGCTGCCAGTCAGCCAGGATCTGCCAGAGCCGCCAGTCAGCCAGGATCCGCCAGAACCGCCATTCAGCCAGAAGCTGCCAGAGCCGTCAACCAGCCTGAGCTACCTCTCAGTCCTGAGCTACCTCTCAGTCCTGAGCTACCTCTCAGTCCTGAGCTACCCCTCAGTCCTGAGCTACCTCAGTCCCGAGCTGCCCCTCAGTCCAGTGTGGCCCTCTGTTAGGGTTCTTAGGCCAAGGTCGGTGGCGAGGGTCGTGTTTTCATTATTATTTTGGTTAGGCCAGGGTGTGACATGGATGATTTATTGTGTTTCGTCTTGTCTAGGGGTTTATTAGATTTATGGGGTTGTGTTCAGTGTAGTTGTCTAGGTAAGTCTATGGTTGCCTGGAGTGGTTCTCAATCAGAGGCAGGTGTTTATCGTTGTCTCTGATTGGGAGCCATATTTAGGCAGCCATATACTGTGGGTATTTTGGTGGGTGATTGTTCCTGTCTCTGTATTTTGCACCAGTTAGGACTGTTTCGGTTTTTCCACGTTTTCTTATTTTGTATAGTGTTCACGTTTTCATCTTTTATTAAAGATGTTTATAAATAACCACGCTGCATTTTGGTCCTCCTCTCCTTCCCAGGAAGAAAAACGTTACAAGTGGTTGTGAAACAGTGGCTAAAACCACTGGCATTTAGACCTTGTCCACCAACCTCCTGATTTCTATCCTGAAACTATCCTAAGGTCCCCAAGAACATCCCTACTCTGACCCACTGTAACCCCCCCCCCCCCCCTCCAGGAAGGCTAGGATATCCTGCTCTGACCCAGTGTAACTCCCCAGGAAGACTAGGAGATTCTGCTCTGACCCACTGTAACCCCCCCAGGTAGACTAGGAGATCCTGCTCTGACCCACTGTAACCCCCCCAGGTAGACTAGGAGATCCTGCTCTGACCCACTGTAACCCCCCCAGGTAGACTAGGAGATCCTGCTCTGACCCACTGTAACCCCCCCAGGTAGACTAGGAGATCCTGCTCTGACCCACTGTAACCCCCCCCAGGTAGACTAGGAGATCCTGCTCTGACCCATTTCCCCACAATCAGACTCTCACTCTTCGCCAAGTTCACCATAGCTGATGCTGCCCCCTCAAACAACTCTAAAGCCCTGCTATATCTCCCTCCCCTTTCATAAACACTGTTACATCATCGGCATAAGCCGAAAATTAAATTGTCTGTACATGTCTGGGAATAACCTTCAGATAGCTGTGTCATGGTACATATGTAGGCTAACACCATAAGTCCTTCTCCCCAGTACTACAACCTGGCTGTAAAACCCTCAACAGCTGTCTTCAGCACAATGGAGAACAGAAGTCACAACTTATTTTAACCTGGGAAACAAAACAGAATGGATGGAAACAGAACAGAATGGATGGAAACAGAACAGAATGGATGGAAACAGAACAGAATGGATGGAAACAGAACAGAATGGATGGAAACAGGACAGAATGGATGGAAACAGGACAGAATGGAAAGAAACAGAACAGAATGGATGGAAACAGGACAGAATGGATGGAAACAGAACAGAATGGATGGAAACAGAACAGAATGGATGGAAACAGGACAGAATGGAAAGAAACAGAACAGAATGGATGGAAACAGAACAGAATGGATGGAAACAGAACAGAATGGATGGAAACAGGACAGAATGGATGGAAACAGGACAGAATGGAAAGAAACAGAACAGAATGGATGGAAACAGGACAGAATGGATGGAAACAGAACAGAATGGATGGAAACAGAACATAATGGATGGAAACAGGACAGAACAGAATGGATGGAAACAGGACAGAACAGAATGGATGGAAACAGGACAGAATGGATGGAAACAGGACAGAACAGAATGGATGGAAACAGGACAGAACAGAATGGATGGAAACAGGACAGAACAGAATGGCAAGAAACAGAACAGAATGGATGGAAACAGAAAAGATTGGAAAGAAACAGGACAGAATGGATGGAAACAGAAACGATTGGAAAGAAACAGGACAGAACAGAATGGAAAGAAACAGGACAGAACAGAATGGATGGAAACAGAACAGAATAGATGGAAACAGAACAGAATGGATGGAAACAGGACAGAATGGATGGAAACAGAACAGAATGGATGGAAACAGAGAGAATGGAAAGAAACAGGACAGAATGGAAAGAAACAGGACAGAATGGAAAGAAACAGGACAGAATGGCATGAACAGAACAGAATGTATGGAGACAGGGGGGAATGGAAAGAAACAGGACAGAATGGCATGAACAGAACAGAATGGCAAGAAACAGGACAGAATGGAAGAAACAGGACATAATGGATGGAAACAGGACAGATTGGATGGAAACAGAACAGAATGGCTGGAAACAGGGAAGAATGGAAAGAAACAGGACAGAATGGAAAGAATCAGGACAGAATGGAAGAAACAGGACAGAATGGAAGTAAACAGGACAGAATGGCATGAACAGAACAGAATGGAAAGAAACAGGACAGAATGGATAGAAACAGGACAGAATGGCATGAACAGAACAGAATGGAAAGAAACAGAACAGAATGGAAGGAAACAGAACAGAATGGTTGGAAACAGGGGAGAATGGATGGAAACAGTACAGAATGGATGGAAACAGAGAGAATGGAAAGAAACAGGACAGAATGGATGGAAACAGGACAGAATGGATGGAAACAGGACAGAATGGATGGAAACAGAACAGATGGCTGGAAACAGGGAAGAATGGAAAGAAACAGGACAGCATGGAAAGAAACAGGACAGAATGGCATGAACAGAACAGAATGGAAAGAAACAGGACAGAATGGAAAGAAACAGAACAGAATGGCATGAACAGAACAGAATGGAAAGAAATCGGACAGAATGGAAAGAAACAGGACAGAATGGCATGAACAGAACAGAATGGAAAGAAATCGGACAGAATGGATGGAAACAGGACAGAATGGATGGAAACAGGACAGAATGGATGGAAACAGGACAGAATGGAAAGAAACAGAACATAATGGATGGAAACAGGACAGAACAGAATGGATGGAAACAGGACAGAACAGAATGGATGGAAACAGGACAGAATGGATGGAAACAGGACAGAACAGAATGGATGGAAACAGGACAGAACAGAATGGATGGAAACAGGACAGAACAGAATGGCATGAACAGAACAGAATGGAAAGAAATCGGACAGAATGGAAAGAAACAGGACAGAATGGCATGAACAGAACAGAATGGAAAGAAATCGGACAGAATGGAAAGAAACGGGACAGAATGGCATGAACAGAACAGAATGGAAAGAAACAGGACAGAATGTAAAGAAACAGAACAGAATGGATGGAAACAGGACAGAATGGATGGAAACAGGACAGAACAGAATGGCATGAACAGAACAGGGAGGAGAATGGATTGAACAGAAGAGGGACGATAATTGATGGCTCCATTCTGAAGCTGTCTATTAGTTTCCATTAGGTAGCCCTGAGCAGCAGGTTAGATTTATAGGCCACATTTGGTTTAAATTCAGCCCTGTAGGCACGCACACACACACACAAACTCGCATGTACGCACACACACCAGGGCCTGGTGCTCTAAGGGACAGACAATGATGAGCTCTCATCCATCTCAACTCAGTGTTTCCATTTTCTGAAATTCTCTCAGAACAGAGCAGAGGAACCTGTCAGTAGCAGCAATGTCACCGTCAAGACACCCCAGACACCCCGCGTCCCAGATGGGACTAGACAGTTATAGACAGAGACAGAGAGAGAGAGAGAGAGAGAGAGAGAGAGAGAGAGAGAGAGAGAGAGAGAGAGAGAGAGAGAGAGAGAGAGAGAGAGAGAGAGAGAGAGAGAGAGAGAGAGAGAGAGAGAGAGAGAGAGAGAGAGAGAGAGAGAGAGAGAGAGAGAGAGAGAGAGAGAGAGAGAGAGAGAGAGAGAGAGAGGGGCATCCCATGTGTCCTTTATTAGCTACAGACAGTAGAGCGATCTAGATGGTCTCACAGGGCTTGTCTTGACTGGGTTCTAGACATGGATCACTGTTGACAGCTCAGCTCTGTCTTTCTTTTCTTTGGAGAGAAAAATAAACAAAACATGTTGGTGTGTTTGTTTGTCTGAGGAGAAGACCGCTTCATAGTGAGTGTTCCATCACAGTAAAAGGCTGCATCCCAAATGGCACACTATTATCAACATAGTGCACTGCTTTAGGCCAAATGGCACACTATCCTCAATGTAGTGCACTGCTTTTGACCAGAGGCCTATGAGTATAGGGTTCCGTTTGGAGTAAAGGCTGAGAGACAGACGTACCATTCCAGAGCTGCATTACATGACCAGAAGTATGTGGACACCTGCTCATCCAACATCTCATTCCAAAGTCATGGGCATTAATATGGAGTTGGTCCCCCCCTTTGCTGCTATAACAGCCTCCACTCTTCTGGGAAGGCTTTCCACTAGATGTTGGAACATTGCTGCTATAACAGCCTCCACTCTTCTGGGAAGGCTTTCCACTAGATGTCGGAACATTGCTGCTACAACAGCCTCCACTCTTCTGGGAAGGCTTTCCACTAGATGTTGGAACATTGCTGCTACAACAGCCTCCACTCTTCTGGGAAGGCTTTCCACTAGATGTTGGAACATTGCTGCTGTAACAACCTCTACTCTCTGGGAAGGCTTTCCACTAGATGTTGGAACATTGCTGCTATAACAGCTTCCACTCTTCTGGGAAGGCTTTCCACTAGATGTTGGAACATTGCTGCTGTAACAACCTCCACTCTTCTGGGAAGGCTTTCCACTAGATGTTGGAACATTGCTGCTATAACAGCCTCCACTCTTCTGGGAAGGTTTTCCACTCGATGTTGGAACATTGCTGCGGGGACTTGCTTCCATTCAGTCACAAGAGTATTAGTGAGGTCAGGCTCTGATGTTGGGGGTGATGAGACCTGGCTCACAGTCAGCGTTCCAATTCATCCCAAAGGTGTTCAATGGGGTTGAGGTCAGGGCTCTGTGCAGGCCAGTCAAGTTCTTCCACACCAATCTCGACAAACCATTTCTGTATGAACCTCGCTTTGCACACGTGGGCATTGTCATGCTGAAACAGGAAAGGTCCTTCCCAAAACTGTTGCCACAAAGTTGGTAGCACAGAATCTTCTAGAATGTCATTGTACGCTGTAGCATTAAGATGTACCTTCACTGGAACTAAGGGGCCCGGACCATGAAAAACAGCCCCAGACCATTATTCCTCCTCCACCAAACTTTACAGTTGGCACTATGCATTGGGGTAGGTAACGTTCTCTTGGCATTCTCCAAACCCAGATTCGTCCTTCAGACTGGCAGATGGTGAAGCGTGATTCATCACTTCAGAGAACGCGTTTCCACTGCTGGAGAGTCCAATAGCGGCGAGCTTTACACCACTCCAGCCGGTGCTTGTCATTGCACATGGTGATCTTAGGCTTGTGTGCGGCTGCTCAGCCATGGAAACCCATTTCATGAAGCTCCTGATGAACAGTTATTGCGCTGACGTTGCTTCCAGAGGCAGTTTGGAACTCAGTAGTGATTTTTATGCGCTATGCGCTTCAACACTCGGCGGTCTTGTTCTGTGAGCTTGTGTGGTCTACCACTTCATGGCTGAGCCGTTGTTGCTCCTAGACGTTTTCACTTCACAATAACAGCACTTACAGTTGACCGGGGGCAGCTCTAGCAGAGAAGAAATTTGATGAACTGACTTGTTGGAAATGACGGTGCCACGTTGAAAGTGACTGAGCTCTTCAGAAAGGCCTTTCTACTGCCAATGTTTGTCTATGGAGATTGCATGGCTGTGTGCTCGATTTTATACACCTGTCAGCAACGGGTGTGGCTGAAATTGCAGAATCCACTAATTTAAAGGGGTGTTCACATACTCTTGTTTATACAGTGTATATTTCTGTCCTGTTTCCTTCTCTATAGATGTACCATACCAGAGTTATAGATCTGTTCTACTTCCTTCTCTATAGATGTACCATACCAGAGTTATAGATCTGTTCTACTTCCTTCTCTATAGATGTACCATACCAGAGTTATAGATCTGTTCTACTTCCTTCTCTATAGATGTACCATACCAGAGTTATAGATCTGTTCTACTTCCTTCTCTATAGATGTACCATACCGGAGTTATAGATCTGTTCTACTTCCTTCTCTAGAGATGTACCATACCAGAGTTATAGATCTGTTCTACTTCCTTCTCTATAGATGTACCATACCAGAGTTATAGATCTGTTCTACTTCCTTCTCTAGAGATGTACCATACCGGAGTTATAGATCTGTTCTACTTCCTTCTCTATAGATGTACCATACCGGAGTTATAGATCTGTTCTACTTCCTTCTCTATAGATGTACCATACCAGAGTTATAGATCTGTTCTACTTCCTTCTCTATAGATGTACCATACCAGAGTTATAGATCTGTTCTACTTCCTTTTCTATAGATGTACCATACCAGAGTTATAGATCTGTTCTACTTCCTTCTCTATAGATGTACCATACCAGAGTTATAGATCTGTTCGACTTCCTTCTCTAGAGATGTACCATACCAGAGATATTGATATGTTCTACTTCCTTCTCTAACTATTCCAGAGGAATGAGAAATAAAAATGTAAGTTAAAATAATATTCATTGCAATTCAATTCAGTATTCCACGGAAGGAAGATTGTGAATCGTTCCGTTGTGACATCACACAAGACGGAGTGTTTCTCAATGACCATGAGGACGTGTTATATGTTCAATGACCGTTTATACATACTGATTATGCCAGAGAAGCAACAGTCTAGATAAGTAATGACTTTCTTTCCCCTTCCTCAACAGTGATCCATGTCTAGAACCCAGTCAAGACAAGCCCTGTGAGACCATCTAGATCTCTCTACTTACTGTCTGCAGCTAATAAAGGACACCTGGGATGTCTCTCTCTCTCTCTCTCTCTCTCTCTCTCTCTCTCTCTCTCACTCTCTCTCTCTCTCTCTCTCTCACTCTCTCTCTCTCTATCTCATTTATATATGCGGAGCTTATTGGTCAACACTTGTTCCATTTTTTACACACCTACGTTGCCTTTCAGATACAGATGTTTAATTTCCTTGATCAGTTTTCTGAACAGCGAAGGTGTGATCGCCGTCATTATGGGCCGCCAGGACTATCCAGCACTTCCAAATGATTCATAGTAAATCAACATGCTGAAACAGGTGTGGAGGATTCTTACCTCTCCTTACTTGGCTGGGTAAAAAAATGTCATTAGCCTATTTAGAAAGAGTCGGTCTACTTCCCAAATGGCGCCCTATTCAGTGCTCACCCATAAGGCTTTGGTCAAAAAAAGTAGTGCATTAAATAAGGAATATGGTGCCATTTGGGATACAACCTTGGACTGTCTCTCTGTATGAGTTATAATGGAGGGCTTGGGAGGCCCAAGTCCATTCTTTCAGCCATGATGACATCTTTAGCTTCTCTTCGGGAAGCAGTTTCCTCCTTTCTATAGCGTAACATTCATACGGAATAATAAACGATGATTATGATTTATCAGCTCTCTGATCGATCGGCAGGTAAAACCCTGTGTTTAGCTAATCAATACCAATACGATCCATCAGCTGTAGAATGAATTTCCCTGTCAGGCTTTCCTCTGTCCATTCATTAAACAACATCCTGGTTTAGTTACAAATTAACCCTAGGGAATAGGGTGCCACTTGGGACGCACAATATTTTGTCTGTATTCACTACATTGGTCCTGAATTAATGTTTTATTTTCGATAATATAGTACTTCTGTCCTCCCACTAGGGGGAGCAACCGGTCGACCAAATGTAATGTGATGTATTTTACCTTTATTGAACTAGGCAGGTCAGTTAAGAACAACTTCTTAGTTTCAATGACGGTCTACCGGGGAACAAGTGGGTTAACTGCCTTGTTCAGGGGGCAGAACGACAGATTTGTACCTTGTCAGCTTGGGGATTTGAACTTGAAACCTATCGGTTTCCGACACTCTAACCACTAGGCTACCCTGCCGCCCCTCTACTCTAACCACTAGGCTACCCTGCCGCTCCTCCACTCTAACCACTAGGCTACCCTGCCACTCCTCCACTCTAACCACTAGGCTACCCTGCCGCTCCTCCACTCTAACCACTAGGCTACCCTGCCGCTCCTCCACTCTAACCACTAGGCTACCCTGCCACCCCTCCACTCTAACCACTAGGCTACCCTGCCGCTCCTCCACTCTAACCACTAGGCTACCCTGCCGCCCCTCCACTCTAACCACTAGGCTACCCTGCCGCTCCTCCACTCTAACCACTCGGCTACCCTGCCGCTCCTCCACTCTAACCACTAGGCTACCCTGCCGCCCCTCCACTCTAACCACTAGGCTACCCTGCCGCTCCTCCACTCTAACCACTAGGCTACCCTGCCGCCCCTCCACTCTAACCACTAGGCTACCCTGCCGCTCCTCCACTCTAACCACTAGGCTACCCTGCCGCCCCTCCACTCTAACCACTAGGCTACCCTGCCGCTCCTCCACTCTAACCACTAGGCTACCCTGCCGCCCCTCCACTCTAACCACTAGGCTACCCTGCCGCTCCTCCACTCTAACCACTCGGCTACCCTGCCGCTCCTCCACTCTAACCACTAGGCTACCCTGCCGCCCCTCCACTCTAACCACTAGGCTACCCTGCCGCTCCTCCACTCTAACCACTAGGCTACCCTGCCGCCCCTCCACTCTAACCACTAGGCTACCCTGCCGCTCCTCCACTCTAACCACTAGACTACCTGCCGCCCCTCCACTCTAACCACTAGGCTACCCTGCCGCTCCTCCACTCTAACCACTCGGCTACCATGCCGCTCCTCCACTCTAACCACTAGGCTACCCTGCCACTCCTCCACTCTAACCACTCGGCTACCATGCCGCTCCTCCACTCTAACCACTAGGCTACCCTGCCGCTCCTCCACTCTAACCACTAGGCTACCCTGCCGCCCCTCCACTCTAACCACTAGGCTACCCTGCCGCTCCTCCACTCTAACCACTAGACTACCTGCCGCCCCTCCACTCTAACCACTAGGCTACCCTGCCGCTCCTCCACTCTAACCACTCGGCTACCCTGCCGCTCCTCCACTCTAACCACTAGGCTACCCTGCCGCTCCTCCACTCTAACCACTAGGCTACCCTGCCGCTCCTCCACTCTAACCACTAGACTACCTGCCGCCCCTCCACTCTAACCACTAGGCTACCCTGCCGCTCCTCCACTCTAACCACTCGGCTACCATGCCGCTCCTCCACTCTAACCACTAGGCTACCCTGCCACTCCTCCACTCTAACCACTCGGCTACCATGCCGCTCCTCCACTCTAACCACTAGGCTACCCTGCCGCTCCTCCACTCTAACCACTAGGCTACCCTGCCGCCCCTCCACTCTAACCACTAGGCTACCCTGCCGCTCCTCCACTCTAACCACTAGACTACCTGCCGCCCCTCCACTCTAACCACTAGGCTACCCTGCCGCTCCTCCACTCTAACCACTAGGCTACCCTGCCGCCCCTCCACTCTAACCACTAGGCTACCCTGCCGCTCCTCCACTCTAACCACTCGGCTACCCTGCCGCTCCTCCACTCTAACCACTAGGCTACCCTGCCGCTCCTCCACTCTAACCACTAGGCTACCCTGCCGCCCCTCCACTCTAACCACTAGGCTACCCTGCCGCTCCTCCACTCTAACCACTAGGCTATCCTGCCGCTCCTCCACTCTAACCACTAGGCTACCCTGCCGCCCCTCCACTCTAACCACTAGGCTACCCTGCCGCTCCTCCACTCTAACCACTAGGCTACCCTGCCGCTCCTCCACTCTAACCACTAGGCTACCCTGCCGCTCCTCCACTCTAACCACTAGGCTACCCTGCCGCCCCTCCACTCTAACCACTAGGCTACCCTGCCGCTCCTCCACTCTAACCACTAGGCTACCCTGCCGCCCCTCCACTCTAACCACTAGGCTACCCTGCCGCTCCTCCACTCTAACCACTCGGCTACCCTGCCGCTCCTCCACTCTAACCACTAGGCTACCCTGCCGCTCCTCCACTCTAACCACTAGGCTACCCTGCCGCTCCTCCACTCTAACCACTAGGCTACCCTGCCGCCCCTCCACTCTAACCACTAGGCTACCCTGCCGCTCCTCCACTCTAACCACTAGGCTACCCTGCCGCCCCTCCACTCTAACCACTAGGCTACCCTGCCGCCCCTCCACTCTAACCACTAGGCTACCCTGCCGCTCCTCCACTCTAACCACTAGGCTACCCTGCCGCTCCTCCACTCTAACCACTAGGCTACCCTGCCGCTCCTCCACTCTAACCACTAGGCTACCCTGCCGCCCCTCCACTCTAACCACTAGGCTACCCTGCCGCTCCTCCACTCTAACCACTAGGCTACCCTGCCGCCCCTCCACTCTAACCACTAGGCTACCCTGCCGCTCCTCCACTCTAACCACTCGGCTACCCTGCCGCTCCTCCACTCTAACCACTAGGCTACCCTGCCTCTCCTCCACTCTAACCACTAGGCTACCCTGCCGCCCCTCCACTCTAACCACTAGGCTACCCTGCCGCTCCTCCACTCTAACCACTCGGCTACCCTGCCGCTCCTCCACTCTAACCACTAGGCTACCCTGCCGCCCCTCCACTCTAACCACTAGGCTACCCTGCCGCTCCTCCACTCTAACCACTCGGCTACCCTGCCGCCCCATTTGATGTGATGTGATGAAATGTAACTGTAATGTAATGAATTGTCTGCTACTTTGTTTGTTGGTAATTTTTGAGCCCAGACCAACCCAGACCAGACCAACCCAGACCAGCCCAGACCAGCCCAGACCAACTCAGACCAACACAGACCAGACCAGCCTAGACCCTACCAGACCAGACCAGCCCAGACCAACCCAGACCAGCCCAGACCATACCAGACCAGAACATACCAGCCCAGACCAGACCAGCTCAGACCCTACCAGACCAGACCAGACCAGCCCAACCCAGACCAGCCAAGACCAGCCCAACCGAGACCAGCCCAGACCATACCAGCCCAGACCCTACCAGCCCAACCCAGACCATACCAGCCCCTGCCAGACCAGACCAGACCAGCCCAGACCATACCAGCCCCTACCAGACCAGAGCAGCCCAGCCCAGACCATTACCAGCCCCTACCAGACCAGACCAGCCCAGACCATACCAGCCCCTACCAGACCAGTCCAGCCAAGACCATACCAGACCCTACCAGACCAGCCCAGCCCAGACCAGCCCAGCCCCTACCATACCAGCCCCTACCAGACCAGACCAACCCAGCCCAGACCATACCAGCCCCTACCAGACCAGACCAGCCCAGCCCCTACCAGACCAGACCAGCCCAGACCATACTAGCCCCTACCAGACCAGACCAGCCCAGCCCAGCCCCTACCAGACCAGACCAACCCAGACCATACCAGCCCAGCCCAGACCATACCAGCCCCTACCAGACCAGACCAGCCCAGCCCAGCCCAGACCAGACCAACCCAGACCATACCAGCCCAGCCCAGCCCAGACCAGCCCAGCCCCTACCAGACCAGCCCAGCCCAGACCAGCTCAGCCCCTACCAGACCAGCCCAGCCCAGACCAGCCCAGCCCAGCCCAGC
Organism: Oncorhynchus mykiss; assembly: GCF_057628025.1. Classification (NCBI taxonomy): domain Eukaryota; kingdom Metazoa; phylum Chordata; class Actinopteri; order Salmoniformes; family Salmonidae; genus Oncorhynchus; species Oncorhynchus mykiss. The sequence continues at coordinate 40,951,080 of NC_143035.1, forward strand.
CCAGCCCCTACCAGACCAGACCAGCCCAGCCAATACCAGCCCCTACCAGACCAGCCCAGCCCAGACCAGCCCAGCCCAGACCAGCCCAGACCAGACACTGTGCAGCCACACAGCAGTACTCCTGTTAATATGTTTGATCGCTGATGTTGTGATGATGGGAACGCTCACACTCCAAAAATATTTCTACCCTCACTGTCAACAAATTCAATCATGTCTGCACACTGAGCACTGGTTCTGTCTGTCTGTCTGTCTGTCTCAGCAACAGCATGCCACAACATATTAGCACTGGTTCTGTCTGTCTGTCTGTCTCAGCAGCAGCATGCCACAACATATTAGCATCAGAAGGCTGTAGTAAATGACAGCCTCTTCACCATATTGTGCAACGTTGTGCCAGAGACTGTGTGGGGAACTGGATTGTTCAAGTACATCAGTACCAGGACTCGTATATGGTGCACTACATATGGAATAGGGGGTCTCTCTCTCAAATCAATTCAATTCAAGGGGCTTTATTGGCATGGGAAACATGTGTTAACATCGCCAAAGGGGCTTTATTGTCAAAAGAAACATGTTAACATCGCCAAAGGGGCTTTATTGACATGGGAAACGTGTTAACATCACCAAAGGGGCTTTATTGGCATGGGAAACGTGCTAACACCACAAAAGGGGCTTTATTGGCATGGGAAACGTGTTAACATCGCCAAAGCAAGTGAAGAAGATGATATACACAAGTGAAATTAACAATTAAAATTAACTGTAAACATTACACTCACAGAAGATTGAAAAGATGAAAGACATCACAAATATCACATTATGTATAAATACAGTGTTGTAACGATGTGCAAATGTTTTCCTCTTAGGGCTAGGCGTCCTACTAGCGGGACAATTTCCTGAGAAACTGGAGGGCTCGCAATTCAAATAAATAATAATTAAAATTATGGATATTAAACATTTAGGTATATAAATGTCTTACATCGGTTGAAAGCTTAAAACCTCTTCATTCTACCCCCTCCTTTTTCGAACATTCTGTTAAAAATCGCGCAACATCTCAGCGTCCTGCTACTCATGCCAGGAATATAGTATATGCATATGATTAGTATGTGTGGATAGAAAACACTCTGAAGTTTCTAAAACTGGTTAAATCACGGCTGTGACTATAACAGAGCGTGTGTTTCATCGAAAAGCGCAAGAAAAACTGGTCACTGAAAGCTGAAAAAAGTATCCATCCGCCAATTTCATGTATTGTTTAAAGGACACCAAATTTAATATGGACACGGATGCAATCCCTACAGCTTCCACACGATGTCGCCAAAAACGTCATTTTCATTGACAAAAATCCGTTGAGACATGACCAATAGATCCGTCATTCCATCCAGCCTACAACAATCGATTTTGGAAGATTGAAAAATGGACATTGTTTTCTTGAGTAGCTGCTATTGAATACAGATCGCCCAGTGATCAATTTGATCGCTTATTAACGTTTACAAATACCTAAAGTTGGGTCACAAAAGTAGGTTGAAGTGTTTTGTCAAAGAATATAGGCAACTTATATAATTTTTAAAAATGACGTTGCGTTGGAAGAGAGCTTTTTTCCTGAACTAGACAGGCTATACAAATGGATATTTTGGGCATACATGGACGGATTTAATCGGGAAAAAGACGTTTGTTTATTGTTTATGTTTATGGGACATATAGGAGTGCCAACAAAGAATATCATCAAAGGTAATGAATGTTTTATATTTTATTTCTGCGTTTTTGTGTAGCGCCGGCTACGCTAATTCTTTTGTTTACGTCCCCTTCAGGTATATTGGGGTGTTGCATGCTATCAGATAATAGCTTCTCATGCTTTTGCCGAAAAGCATTTTAAAAATCTGACTTGTTGGCTAGATTCACAACGAGTGTAGCTTTAATTCAATACCCTGCATGTGTATTTTAATGAACGTTTGAGTTTTAACGAGTACATTTAGCATTTAGCGTAGCGCATTTGCATTTCCAGGTGCCTACTTGAGACGTCTGCGTCTCAAGTAGGATCAAGAGGTTGAATTCTTGTTAATCTAACTGCACTGTCCGATGTACAGTAGCCATTACAGCGAAAACATGCCATGCGATTGTTTGAGGATGGCACCCTACATCAAAACTATTTTCCACCAGCACAGGTTTCATAAATTCACAAATAGCGATTAAATATTCATACTTTTTGAAAATCTTCCTCTGATTTGTCATCCAAAGGGTCCCAAGCTACAACATGTAGTGTCGTTTGTTAGATAAAATTCTTCTTTATATCCCAAAAAGTCAGTTTAATTTGCGCCATCGATTTGAGTAATCCACTCGTTCAACATGCAGAGAAAGGAATCCGAAAATCAAAACATTGTTTCAACAAGTCAAAATAAGTTTATATTTACTCCTCAGATACACTACAATGTAATCAAACTATAATATTTCTTACAGAAAGAAGTATGTTCAATAGGAAACCGATTTTAGCAGGTGCGTCCTGTCTTCACGGCGCGCTCAATCACGAATTTCCAAGACTGTGTCCTTCGACTAAAACTGTTATTTCTTATTTGTTTTTGAAGTTACAAGCCTGAAACCTTGAACATAGACTGCTGACACCCTGTGGAAGCCATAGGAATTACATCCATGGAGCAAATTTTCAGTATGACCTTACTATACTTGCCATTGTAAGAGGATCTTCTTTCAAAAATAAAAAATCAAGTTGATTTTTCTTTGTATTTTCTCCTACCGTATCTATTGTGTTAAATTATCCTACATGTTATATTCTCCTACACTCCTAAGTGTTTTCTTTCCAATGGTACCAATTATATGTATGTCCTGGCTTCAGGACCTGTGCAACAGGCAGTTTACTTTGGGTACGTCATTCAGGAGGAAATTGAGAAAAAAAAAGGGGCCTAGCCCTAAGTTAATTACAAAAGAGAAAACAAATAAACATAAATATGGGTTGTATTTACAATGGTGTTTGTTCTTCACTGGTTGCCATTTTCTTGTGGCAACAGGTCACAAACCTTGCTGCTGTGACGGCACACTGTGGAATTTCACCTAGTAGATATGGGAGTTCATCAAAATCTGGTTTGTTTTCAAATTCTTTGTGGATCTGTGTAATCTGAGGGAAATATGTGTCTCTAATGGACATTTGGCAGGAGGTTAGGAAGTGCAGCTCAGTTTCCACCTCATTTTGTGGGCAGTGTGCACATAGGCTGTCTTCTCTTGAGAGCCATGTCTGCCTTCGGCTGCCTTTCTCAATAGCAAGGCTATGCTCACTGAGTCTGTACATAGTTAAAGCTTTCCTTAAGTTTTGGTCAGTCACAGTGGTCAGGTATTCTGCCACTGTGTACTCTCTGTTTAGGGCCAAATAGCATTCTAGTTTGCTCTGTTTTTTTGTTAATTCTTTCCAATGTGTCAAGTAATTATCTTTTTGTTTTCTCATGATTTTGTTGTGTTGTTGTCCTGGGGCTCTGTGGGGTCTGTTTGTGTTTGTGAACAGAGCCCCAGGACCAGCTTGCTAAGGGGACTCCAGGTTCATCTCTCTGTAGGTGATGGCTTTGCTATGGAAGGTTTGGAAATGGTTTCCTTTTAGGTTATTGTAGAATTTATCTTCTCTTTTCTGGATTTTGATAGTTAATGTTGTACACAGAAGATATTTTTGCAGAATTATGCATGCGAAGTCCTGCATGCAGAGTCTCAATTTGGTGTTTATCCCATTTTGTGAAATCTTGGTTGGTGAGCAGACCCCAGACCTCACAACCATAAAGGGCAATGGGTTCTATAACTGATTCAAGTAATTTAGCCAGATCCTAATTGGTATGTCGAATTTAATGTTCCTTTTGATGGCATAGAAGGCCCTTCTTGCCTTGTCTCTCAGCTCGTTCACAGCGTTGTGGGAGGTACCTGTGGCGAGGTATAGTTTTTTTCTAGGGAAGGTATTCCCAAATCTGATTCACATTTTCTTCACATTTTCAAACAGTCCATTTATCCAACTGGGCTTTTGGGTGAGGGTTTTTCTTCACCTGAGTTTCACTGACAAAAATAAAATTAAACCATCTAGTGTTCAGCGAAATAACAACACAATGTCAAATACAGGTAGCCTAGTCAAATAATTAACATCCAATCACATTAACTGTTACTCTCTCACGGGAATTCCACTAACACTCCTTATGAAGCCAAACGTAGCTGTTGCTCATGTTTGTATCTGTACTGATGGGGCAAAAGCCATGACAGGGAGACATAGTGGAGTGGTAACATGCGTTCAAACAGTTGCTCCCGACGCCACTTGGGTACACTGCAGCATCCACCGAGAGGCTCTTGGGTCCACTGCAGCATCCACCGAGAGGCTCTTGGGTACACTGCAGCATCCACCGAGAGGCTCTTGGGTACACTGCAGCATCCACCGAGAGGCTCTTGGGTCCACTGCAGCATCCACCGAGAGGCTCTTGGGTACACTGCAGCATCCACCGAGAGGCTCTTGGGTCCACTGCAGCATCCACCGAGAGGCTCTTGGGTACACTGCAGCATCCACCGAGAGGCTCTTGGGTACACTACAGCATCCACCGAGAGGCTCTTGGGTCCACTGCAGCATCCACCGAGAGGCTCTTGGGTACACTGCAGCATCCACCGAGAGGCTCTTGGGTCCACTGCAGCATCCACCGAGAGGCTCTTGGGTACACTGCAGCATCCACCGAGAGGCTCTTGGGTACACTGCAGCATCCACCGAGAGGCTCTTGGGTCCACTGCAGCATCCACCGAGAGGCTCTTGGGTACACTGCAGCATCCACCGAGAGGCTCTTGGGTCCACTGCAGCATCCACCGAGAGGCTCTTGGGTCCACTGCAGCATCCACCGAGAGGCTCTTGGGTCCACTGCAGCATCCACCGAGAGGCTCTTGGGTCCACTGCAGCATCCACCGAGAGGCTCTTGGGTCCACTGCAGCATCCACCGAGAGGCTCTTGGGTCCACTGCAGCATCCACCGAGAGGCTCTTGGGTACACTGCAGCATCCACCGAGAGGCTCTTGGGTCCACTGCAGCATCCACCGAGAGGCTCTTGGGTACACTGCAGCATCCACCGAGAGGCTCTTGGGTACACTGCAGCATCCACCGAGAGGCTCTTGGGTACACTGCAACATCCACCAAGAGGCTCTTGGGTACACTGCAGCATCCACCGAGAGGCTCTTGGGTACACTGCAGCATCCACCCAGAGGCTCTTGCTGCCAAGGGAATACCTGACAGCTTGAAATACGCTTTGGACACTACAGTGAAAACGGTTAACTTTGTTAAAGCAAGGCACCTGAACTGTCGTGTATTTTCTGCACTATGCGATGATGTTGGCAGCGATGTAACACTTCTACAACATACAGAAGAAGTGGTTATTAAGCAGGAAAATATTTACACTTTTTTTTTTAATTGAGAGACGAGCTTAAAGTTTTCTTTACTGACCATAATGTTCACTTGTCTGACCGCTTGATGATGACGAGTTTCTCACACGACTGGCCTATCTGGGTGATGTTTTTTCTCACATGAATGTTCTGAATCTAGGATTACAGGGACTCTCCGCAACTATATTCAATGAGTGGGACAAAATAGAGGCAATGATTAAAAAGTTGGAGGTCCTCTCTGTCGGTATTAACAAGGACAACACACAGTGATGACTGCTTACGGACAATGTCAAATGTGATATAGCGAAGCACCTGAGTGAGTTGGATGCCCAATTATGCAGGTACTTTCCCGAAACGGACGACACAAACAATTGGATTCGTTATCCCTTTCATGCTCTTCCTCCAGTCCACTTACTGATATCTGAACCTCATCGAAATTGAAACATGTAGTTCTGTGGAAATGTAATTTAATCAGAAGCCACTGCCAGATTTCTGGATAGGGCTGCGCTCAGAGTATCCTGCCTTGGCAAATCGCGCTGTTAAGACACTGATGCCCTCTGCAACCACGTACCTATGTGAGAGTGGATTCTCGGCCCTCACTAGCATGAAAATTAAATACAGGCACAGACGGTGTGTGGAACATGATTTAAGACTGAGACTCTCTCCAATACAACCCAACATTGCAGAGTTATGTGCATCCTTTCAAACACACCCTTCTCATTAATCTGTGGTGTGCTATTCACAATTTCCGATGAACAAATAAGGCTTAATATGTAAGATGGTTAAATAAAGAGCAAAATGAATAATTATTGTTATATTACTATTTGTACCCTGGTCCACTTCCCACGAGCCGGGTTGTGACAAAAACAAAAACACTCATTCTGATGTTGAATAAATGTAACGTATAGTGTGTATGTGTGTGTGTGTGTGTGTGTGTGTGTGTGTGTGTGTGTGTGTGTTTGTGTGTGTGTGTGTGTGTGTATGTGTGTGTGTGTGTGTGTGTGTGTGTGTGTGTGTGTGTGTGTGTGTGTGTGTGTGTGTATGTGTGTGTGTGTGTGTGTGTGTGTGTGTGTGTGTGTGTGTGTGTGTGTGTGTGTGTGTGTGTGTGTGTGTGTGTGTGTGTGTGTGTGTGTGTGTGTGTGTGTATGTGTGTGTGTGTGTGTGTGTGTGTGTGTGTGTGTGTGTGTGTGTGTGTGTGTGTGTGTGTGTGTGTGTGTGTGTGTGTGTGTGTGTGTTTGTGGCAGGCTTACAATGATGCCAAAAAAACAACATTTGAGAGTGCGCTGACCCTGGTGCTAGAGGGGGTACAACAGGAGGTTGGATGTTTGAAGGGGTACGGGACTATACAAAGTTTGGGAACCACTGCTCTAGGGCAACGGTGTCTAGATGGAATTTGTAATTGTGGTCCTGGCAGCTGTACCTTTTTTGGAACAAAATTATTTTAGTTTTACTGAGATTTACTGTCAGGGCCCAGGACTGACCTTGGAAAGGGGCTCTGTGGTCAGCATGATGTGACCTTGGAAAGGGGCTCTGTGGTCAGCATGATGTGACCTTGGAAAGGGGCTCTGTGGTCAGCATGATGTGACCTTGGAAAGGGGCTCTGTGGTCAGCATGATGTGACCTTGGATAGGGGCTCTGTGGTCAGCATGATGTGACCTTGGAAAGGGGCTCTGTGGTCAGCATGATGTGACCTTGGAAAGGAGCTCTGTGGTCAGCATGATGTGACCTTGGATAGGGGCTCTGTGGTCAGCATGATGTGACCTTGGAAAGGGGCTCTGTGGTCAGCATGATGTGACCTTGGAAAGGAGCTCTGTGGTCAGCATGATGTGACCTTGGATAGGGGCTCTGTGGTCAGCATGATGTGACCTTGGAAAGGGGCTCTGTGGTCAGCATGATGTGACCTTGGATAGGGGCTCTGTGGTCAGTATGATGTGACCTTGGATAGGGGCTTTAGAGACCCTCTTCCCTGTGGGCCCTGCACCCTCTTCCCTATGGGCCCTGCACCCTCTTCCCTATGGGCCCTGCACCCTCTTCCCTATGGGCCCTGCACCCTCTTCCCTGTGGGCCCTGCACCCTCTTCCCTGTGGGCCCTGCACCCTCTTCCCTATGGGCCCTGCACCCTCTTCCCTATGGGATCTGCACCCTCTTCCCTATGGGCCCTGCACCCTCTTCCCTATGGGCCCTGCACCCTCTTTCCTATGGGCCCTGCACCCTCTTCCCTATGGGCCCTGCACCCTCTTCCCTATGGGCCCTGCACCCTCTTTCCTATGGGCCCTGCACCCTCTTCCCTATGGGCCCTGCACCCTCTTCCCTATGGGCCCTGCACCCTCTTCCCTATGAGCCCTGCACCCTCTTCCCTATGTGCCCTGCACCCTCTTCCCTATGGGCCCTGCACTATAAAGGGACTAGGGTGCTATTTCAGAAGCAGCCAGAGATTAGGGCTCACAGAGAAATGTCTGATTGATACGTTGGTTCATCGTTTCCTTCACAGTCAGCGCTGGTGAACAACGGCTTGATGACTCACCACTCAGATCACAAATGAGGAAGGGAGAGAGAGGAGTCAGATAAATCAAGATGTCGGGGGAAACAGAGGGAGAGAAAGATGAGATGAAGAGAAACAGAGGGAGAAAGAAAACGCTCAAGTCCCCGTCACAGGCCATCGAAGGGAAAGTCATCTTACTCATTCTGCCTCCTCTCTCCCTCTCTCTCTCTCTCTCTCCCTCTCCTCCCTCTCCTCTCTCCCTCTCCTCTCTCCTTCTCTCTCTCTCTCTCTCCCTCCCTCTCCTTCTCTCTCTCCCTCTCCTCTCTCTCCTCTCCCTCTCTCTCCCTCTCCCTCTCTCTCCCTCTCCCTCTCCCTCTCCTTCTCTCTCTCTCTCTCTCTCTCCCTCTCCTTCTCTCTCTCCCTCTCCCTCTCCTTCTCTCTCCCTCTCCTTCTCTCTCTCTCTCCCTCTCCTTCTCTCTCTCTCTCTCCCTCTCCCAGAGAGCTGGAATTACCCATCCTGTGCTCATACATCTTTTATTTTACAGACGACCAGCTTTCCCCTTTCAGACTGACACCCACCATTTATACTCATTTCACTCCTCCCTCGCTCCATCTCTCCATCTCTCCCGCGGCCCGCCGTTGGCCCTGCCAGAGTTTCTCAGTGAGGTGTATCCTCCACCGATGACCAATAGACCGATAGATAGGTACAGAGAGAGAAGGAGACAGAGAGAGAAGAAGGAGACAGAGAGAGAAGGAGGAGACAGAGAGAGAAGGAGGAGACAGAGACAGGGAAGAAGGAGACAGAGACAGGGAAGAAGGAGACAGAGACAGGGAAGAAGGAGACAGACACAGGGAAGAAGGAGACAGACACAGGGAAGAAGGAGACAGACACAGGGAATAAGGAGACAGACACAGGGAAGAAGGAGACAGACACAGGGAAGAAGGAGACAGACACAGGGAAGAAGGAGACAGACACAGGGAAGAAGGAGACAGACACAGGGAAGAAGGAGACAGACACAGGGAAGAAGTAGACAGAGACATGGAAGAAGGAGACAGAGACATGGAAGAAGGAGACAGAGACATGGAAGGAGACAGACACAGGGAAGAAGGAGACAGACACAGGGAAGAAGGAGTGAGAGAAGCAAAGAGAGAGAAGCAAGAGAGAGCGAGAGAAACAGTGGGTGATATAGCTAGAGTGTTCATGCCCTCTCTAATTCTGCTCTACTCCCACTTTGGTGGAAATCCATCAGCGGCCTCCCATTGCCCGGTGACCAGAGAAATGTCATCACTGTGAGGTTCAGGCCATCCAGAGAAATGTCATCACTGTGAGCGTCAGTCCATCCAGAGAAATGTCATCGCTGTGAGGGTCAGTCCATCCAGAGAAATGTCATCACTGTGAGGGTCAGTCCATCCAGAGAAATGTCATCGCTGTGAGGGTCAGTCCATCCAGAGAAATGTCATCGCTGTGAGGGTCAGTCCATCCAGAGAAATGTCATCACTGTGAGGGTCAGTCCATCCAGAGAAATGTCATCGCTGTGAGGGTCAGTCCATCCAGAGAAATGTCATCGCTGTGAGGGTCAGTCCATCCAGAGAAATGTCATCGCTGTGAGGGTCAGTCCATCCAGAGAAATGTCATCGCTGTGAGGGTCAGTCCATCCAGATAAATGTCATCGCTGTGAGGGTCAGTCCATCCAGAGAAATGTCATCGCTGTGAGGGTCAGTCCATCCTTAGAACACAGGTAGATCTTATTGAATTCTGATTGAACGTTAGGCTGCTTTCCTTGGGTGTCGTACAACAGAAAGGGGAGCTAGGGAGCTAGGGAAGGATATAACTATGTCCTTGAAGACACCTTGTTCCCTATATAGTGTAGCATTTATTGACTAGGACTCATATCTCTGGTTAAGTAGTGCACTCTATAGGGAATATGGTACCGTTTGGGACGTAGCTTCTTTCTATAGACCCACAGAGAGACATCCTCTGCTCTGGTACTGTGATGTACTGTGGGATGTGTTAGATATGATGTGTTCAGATATTTCTCTGTATTCCACCTGTTCGCGTATTCAGCCCAGTAATCTATCTTCATGAGGCGCCAGCACTTCATCCAGACAAAAACTCTAAAAGTTCCTTTAGAAGCATATCAAACAATCTATTGAATCAATCTTTAGGATGTTTTTAACATAAAACATCAATAATGTTCCAACCGGAGAATTCCTTTGTCTTCAGAAAAGCACTGGAACGAGAGGTAACTCTGTCGGGAGCGCAGGTCATGAAACCAAGGCTCTCTGCCAGACCACTGACTCAAAGAGGTCTCATGAGCATGAGACCTCGTTGATGATAAATCCTCAAACCAGTTTCTGAAGACGGTTGACATCTAGTGGAAGCCCTAGGACGTGCAACCTCTTCCATATCTCAATGTATATTCGGTAGGCCAAGCTTTGAAAAACTACAAACCTCAGATGTCCCACTTCCTGGTGGGATTTTTCTCAGGTTTTCGCCTGCCATATGAGTTATGTTATACTCACAGACATCATCGAAACAGTTTAAGAAACTTCAGAGTGTTTGCTATCCAATACTAATAATAATATACATATATTAGCATCTGGGACAGAGTAGGAGGCAGTTCACTCTGGACACGCTATTCATCCAAAAGTGAAAATGCTGCCCCCTATCCCAAAAAGGTTTTAACCAGGAAGCCTAGTTGAGAACAAGTTCTCATTTGCAACTGCGACCTGGCCAAGATAAAGCATAGCAATTCGACACATACAACAACACAGAGTTACACATGGAATAAACAAAACATACAGTCAATAATACAGTAGAAACAAGTCTATATACAATGTGAGCAAATGAGGTGAGATAAGGGAGGTAAAGGCAAAAAAAGGCCATGGTGGCAAGGTAAATACAATATAGCAAGTAAAACACTGGAATGGTAGATTTGCAGTGGAAGAATGTGCAAAGTAGAGATAGAAATAATGGGGTGCAAAGGAGCAAAATAAATAAATACAGTAGGGGGAGAGGTAGTTGTTTGGGCTAAATTATAGGTGGGCTATGTACAGGTGCAGTAATCTGTGAGCTGCTCTGACAGCTGGTGCTTAAAGCTAGTGAAGGAGATAAGTGTTTCCAGTTTCAGAGATTTTTGCAGTTCGTTCCAGTCATGGGCAGCAGAGAACTGGAAGGAAAGACGACTAAAGGAGTAATTGGCTTTGGGGGTGACCGGTGAGATATACCTGTTGGAGCGCGTGCTACGGGTGGGCGCTGCTACGGTGACCAGTGAGCTGAGATAAGGCGGGGATTTACCTAGCAGAGACTTATAGATAATCTTTACTACATGTAATCGATAATATGTCAACTGAGAAAATGGCTGTTGCGCATGAAAAACTCTGCTCTCACCCTGTCATGTATTGTCATGTTGTGTCTCTGTCCTTTCCTTTCACCCTGTCTCCCTCTGCTGGTCGTATTAGGTTACCTTTTCTCCCCCGCTTTCCCCCAGCTGTTCCTTGTCTCCTCCTGACTACCTCGTCACCCCGTTTCCCACCTGTTCCCTTTTTCCCTCTGATTAGTCCCCTATATCTCTCTCTGTTTTTGTTCCTGTCCTTGTCGGATTCTTGTTTGTTGTGTTTCATGCCTGAGCCAGACTATCGTCATGTTTGCTGTAACCTTGTCCTGTCCTGTCGGAATCTGCCGGTCTATCTGAGCCTACCTATGTTTGGTTATTAAAGAAGCTCTGTTTAAGTTAGTTCGCTTTTGGGTCCTCATTCACTCACCGTAACAGAAGAATCCGACCAAGAATGGACCCAGCGACTTCGGATCCTCTCCACTCTGCCGTCGAGATCCAGGGAGCGATGCTAGGCAGACACGAGCAGGAAGTGTCTGCTGCTCGACATGCCGTTGAGACCCTGGCCGCCCAAGTCTCCAACCTCACAGAACAGGTTCACCATCTCCGCCTCGATCCACCGGCCACTTCCAGGGCTTTCGAATCTCCGGAGCCCAGAATCAATAACCCGCCGTGTTACTCTGGGAAGCCCACTGAATGCCGCTCGTTCCTCACCCAGTGTGATATTGTGTTTTCTCTCCAGCCCAACACTTACGCCAGGAGCACTGCTCGTGTCGCCTACGTCATATCTCTCCTTACTGGACGTGCTCGTGAGTGGGGCACGGCAATCTGGGAGGCAAGGGCTGAGTGTACTAACCAGTATCAGGACTTTAAGGAGGAGATGATACGGGTTTTTGATCGATCTGTTTTTGGGGAGGAAGCTTCCAGGGTCCTGTCTTCCCTATGTCAAGGTAATCGATCCATAACAGACTACTCTATTGAGTTTCGCACTCTTGCTGCCTCCAGTGACTGGAACGAGCCGGCTTTGCTCGCTCGTTTTCTGGAGGGTCTCCGCGCGGAGGTAAAGGATGAGATTCTCTCCCGGGAGGTTCCTTCCAGCGTGGATTCCTTGATTGAACTCGCTATTCGCATAGAGCGACGGGTTGATCTTCGTCACCGAGCTCGTGGAAAGGAGCTCACGTTCTCCGTTGCCCCCCTCTCCGCATCACTACCATCTTCCTCTGCCGGCTCGGGTGCTGAGCCTATGCAGCTGGGAGGTATCCGCATCTCGACTAAGGAGAGGGAACGGAGAATCACCAACCGCCTCTGTCTCTATTGCGGTTCCGCTGGTCATTTTGTCACTTCATGTCCAGTAAAAGCCAAGAGCTCATCAGTAAGCGGAGGGCTACTGGTGAGCGCTACTACTCCTGTCTCTCCTTCAAGATCCTGCACTACCTTGTCGGTCCATCTACGCTGGACCGGTTCGTCAGCTTCCTGCAGTGCCTTAATAGACTCTGGGGCGGAGGGCTGTTTTATGGACGAGACCTGGGCTCGGGAACATAACATTCCTCTCAGACAGTTAAGGGAGCCCACGGCCTTGTTCGCTTTGGATGGTAGTCCTCTCCCCAGGATTCAGCGTGAGACGCTACCTTTAACCCTCACTGTCTCTGGTAATCATAGCGAAACCATTTCTTTTTTAATTTTTCGTTCACCTTTTACACCTGTTGTTTTGGGCCATCCCTGGCTAGTTTGTCATAATCCTTCCATTAATTGGTCTAGTAATTCTATCCTCTCCTGGAACGTCTCTTGTCATGTGAAATGTTTAATGTCTGCTATCCCTCCTGTTTCCTCTGTCTCTTCTTCACAGGAGGAGCCTGGTGATTTGACAGGGGTGCCGGAGGAATATCACGATCTGCGCACGGTGTTCAGTCGGTCCAGGGCCACCTCTCTTCCTCCACACCGGTCGTATGATTGTAGTATTGATCTCCTTCCGGGAACCACTCCCCCCCGGGGTAGACTATACTCTCTGTCGGCTCCCGAACGTAAGGCTCTCGAAGATTATTTGTCTGTAGCTCTTGACGCCGGTACCATAGTCCCCTCCTCCTCTCCCGCCGGAGCGGGGTTTTTTTTTGTCAAGAAGAAGGACGGGTCTCTGCGCCCCTGCATAGATTATCGAGGGCTGAATGACATAACAGTGAAGAATCGTTATCCGCTTCCTCTTATGTCTTCAGCCTTCGAGATCCTGCAGGGAGCCAGGTTTTTCACTAAGTTGGACCTTCGTAACGCTTACCATCTCGTGCGCATCAGGGAGGGGGACGAGTGGAAGACGGCGTTTAACACTCCGTTAGGGCACTTTGAATACCGGGTTCTTCCTTTCGGCCTCGCTAACGCTCCAGCTGTCTTTCAGGCATTAGTCAATGATGTCCTGAGAGACATGCTGAACATCTTTGTTTTCGTTTACCTTGACGATATCCTGATTTTTTCACCGTCACTCCAGATTCATCTTCAGCACGTTCGACGTGTCCTCCAGCGCCTTTTAGAGAATTGTCTTTTTGTGAAGGCTGAGAAGTGCACTTTTCATGCCTCCTCCGTCACATTTCTCGGTTCTGTTATTTCCACTGAAGGCATTAAGATGGACCCCGCTAAGGTCCAAGCTGTCATTGATTGGCCCGCCCCTAAGTCACGCGTCGAGCTGCAGCGCTTTCTCGGCTTCGCGAACTTCTATCGTCGTTTCATCCGTAATTTCGGTCAGGTGGCAGCTCCTCTCACAGCCCTTACTTCTGTCAAGACGTGCTTTAAGTGGTCCGTTTCCGCCCAGGGAGCTTTTGATCTCCTCAAGAATCGTTTTACATCCGCTCCTATCCTTGTTACACCTGACGTCTCTAGACAGTTCGTTGTCGAGGTTGACGCGTCAGAGGTGGGCGTGGGAGCCATTCTTTCTCAGCGCTCCCTCTCTGACGACAAGGTCCACCCATGCGCGTATTTTTCTCATCGCCTGTCCCCGTCGGAACGTAACTATGATGTGGGAAACCGCGAACTGCTCGCCATCCGGTTAGCCCTAGGCGAATGGCGACAGTGGTTGGAGGGGGCGACCGTTCCTTTTGTCGTTTGGACTGACCATAGGAACCTTGAGTACATCCGTTCTGCCAAACGACTTAATGCGCGTCAGGCGCGTTGGGCGCTGTTTTTCGCTCGTTTCGAGTTCGTGTTTTCTTATCGTCCGGGCTCTAAGAACACCAAGCCTGATGCTTTATCTCGTCTCTTCAGTTCTTCAGTAGCCTCCACTGACCCCGAGGGGATTCTCCCTGAGGGGCGTGTTGTCGGGTTGACTGTCTGGGGAATTGAGAGGCAGGTAAAGCAAGCGCTCACTCACACTCCTTCGCCGCGCGCTTGTCCTAGGAACCTTCTTTTCGTTCCCGTTCCTACTCGTCTGGCCGTTCTTCAGTGGGCTCACTCTGCCAAGTTAGCCGGCCACCCTGGCGTTCGGGGTACGCTTGCTTCCATTCGCCAGCGTTTTTGGTGGCCCACCCGGGAGCATGACACGCGTCGTTTCGTGGCTGCTTGTTCGGTCTGCGCGCAGACTAAGTCCGGTAACTCCCCTCCTGCCGGCCGTCTCAGGCCGCTTCCCATTCCCTCTCGACCGTGGTCTCACATCGCCTTAGATTTTGTCACCGGACTGCCTTCGTCAGCGGGGAAGACTGTTATTCTTACGGTTGTCGATAGGTTCTCTAAGGCGGCTCATTTCATTCCCCTTGCTAAGCTTCCTTCTGCTAAAGAGACGGCACAAATCATCATCGAGAATGTTTTCAGAATTCATGGCCTTCCGTCAGACGTCGTTTCGGACAGAGGTCCGCAATTCACGTCTCAATTTTGGAGGGAGTTTTGCCGTTTGATTGGGGCTTCCGTCAGTCTCTCTTCCGGCTTTCACCCCCAGTCTAACGGTCAAGCAGAACGGGCCAATCAGACTATTGGTCGCATCTTACGCAGTCTTTCTTTTCGCAACCCTGCGTCTTGGTCAGAACAGCTCCCCTGGGCAGAATACGCCCACAACTCGCTTCCTTCGTCTGCGACCGGGCTATCTCCTTTTCAGAGTAGCCTCGGGTACCAGCCTCCGCTGTTCTCATCTCAGTTCGCCGAGTCCAGCGTCCCCTCCGCTCAGGCTTTTGTCCAACGTTGCGAGCGCACCTGGAAGAGGGTCAGGTCTGCACTTTGCCGTTATAGGACGCAGACTGTGAGGGCTGCTAATAAGCGTAGAACTAAGAGTCCTAGATATTGTCGCGGTCAGAGAGTTTGGCTCTCCACTCAGAACCTTCCCCTTAAGACGGCTTCTCGCAAGTTGACCCCGCGGTTCATTGGTCCGTTCCGTATTTCTCGGGTCATTAATCCTGTCGCAGTTCGACTTCTTCTTCCGCGATACCTTCGTCGCGTCCACCCGGTCTTCCATGTCTCCTGTATTAAGCCCGTTCTTCGCGCCCCCGCTCGTCTTCCCCCCCCCCCCCCATCCTTGTCGAGGGCGCACCCATCTACAGGGTCCGCAGGATTTTGGACATGCGTCCTCGGGGCCGTGGTCACCAGTACCTCGTTGATTGGGAGGGGTACGGTCCTGAGGAGAGGAGTTGGGTTCCCTCTCGGGACGTGCTGGACCGTGCGCTGATCGAGGATTTCCTCCGTTGCCGCCAGGTTTCCTCCTCGAGTGCGCCAGGAGGCGCTCGGTGAGTGGGGGGGTACTGTCATGTATTGTCATGTTGTGTCTCTGTCCTTTCCTTTCACCCTGTCTCCCTCTGCTGGTCGTATTAGGTTACCTTTTCTCCCCCGCTTTCCCCCAGCTGTTCCTTGTCTCCTCCTGACTACCTCGTCACCCCGTTTCCCACCTGTTCCCTTTTTCCCTCTGATTAGTCCCCTATATCTCTCTCTGTTTTTGTTCCTGTCCTTGTCGGATTCTTGTTTGTTGTGTTTCATGCCTGAGCCAGACTATCGTCATGTTTGCTGTAACCTTGTCCTGTCCTGTCGGAATCTGCCGGTCTATCTGAGCCTACCTATGTTTGGTTATTAAAGAAGCTCTGTTTAAGTTAGTTCGCTTTTGGGTCCTCATTCACTCACCGTAACACACCCAGCCATCCACTGACGCGGATGGGTTCTTTCTCGCTCGTTTGTCAGAATAAAAGCCTGAAACTATGTCTAAAGACTGTTCACAGCTTGAAGAAGCCATAGGAAAAGGAATCTGGTTGATATCCCTTTAAATGGAGGCAAGGCATCCAATGGAACAGAGAGCTTTCAGGAAAAACAGCACTTCCTTGTTGGATTTTCCTCAGGTTTTCACCTGCAATATCAGTTCTGTTATACTCAGAGACAATATTTTGACCGTTTTGGTAACTTTAAAGTGTTTTCTATCCTAATCTGATATATTCTAGTTTCTGGGCCTGAGAAATAGGCAGTTTCAAACGGGTACGTTTTTTAGCCAAAAACTAAAATATTGCCCCCTACACTCAAGAAGTTTTAACACAGTGTCCAAAGAAGGGGCAGATGTATACAGAATGGTGTCGTCTGCGTCGAGGTCAGAGAATCAGAGAATCACCACCAGCAAGAGTGACATCATTGATGTATACAGAGAAGAGGGTCGGCCCAAGGTTGGAACCCTGTGGCACCCCCATAGAGACTGCCAGAGGTCCGGACAACAGGCCCTCCGATTTGACACACTGAACTCTGTCTGCAAAGTAGTTGGTGAACCAGGCAAGGCAGTCATTAGGGGGTACAGGTATACTTCTGGCCCTTCCTTGGACAGGTGCTATCTAACCTTCAAACGAGATTCAATGCCATACAACACTCCTTCCGTGGCCTCCAACTGCTCTTAAACGCTAGCAAAACCAAATGCATGCTTTTCAACCATTCGCTGCCTGCACCCGCACGCCCGACTAGCATCACCACCCTGGATGGTTCCGACCTAGAATATGTGGACATCTATAAGTACCTAGGTGTCTGGCTAGACTGTAAACTCTCCTTCCCGACTCATATCAAACATCTCCAATCTAAAATAAAATCTAGAGTCGGCTTTCTATTCCGCAAAAAAGCCTCCTTCACTCACGCCGCCAAACTTACCCTAGTAAAACTGACTATCCTACCAATCCTCGACTTCGGCGATGTCATCTACAAAATAGCTTCCAATACTCTACTCAGCAAACTGGATACAGTTTATCACAGTGCCATCAGTTTTGTTACTAAAGCACCATATACTACCCACCACTGCGACCTGTATGCTCTAGTCGGCTGGCCCTCGCTACATATTCATCGCCAGACCCACTGGCTCCAGGTCATCTACAAGTCCATGCTAGGTAAAGCTCCATCTTATCTCAGTTCACTGGTCACGATGGCAACACCCTTCAAGCACCCTCCCAGCATGCGCTCCAGCAGGTATATCTCACTGATCATCCCAAAAGCCAACACCTCATTTGGCCGCCTTTCCTTCCAGTTCTCTGCTGCCTGTGACTGGAACGAATTGCAAAAATCGCTGAAGTTGGAGAATTTTATCTCCCTCACCAACTTTAAACATCTGCTATCTGAGCAGCTAACCGATCGCTGCAGCTGTACATAGTCTATCGGTAAATAGCCCACCCATTTTACTTACCTCATCCCCAT
This sequence comes from Oncorhynchus mykiss, assembly GCF_057628025.1. NCBI lineage: Eukaryota > Metazoa > Chordata > Actinopteri > Salmoniformes > Salmonidae > Oncorhynchus > Oncorhynchus mykiss. The sequence goes on from NC_143035.1 coordinate 40,968,890, forward strand.
ACTGTTTTTATTTATTTACTTTTCTGCTCTTTTGCACACCAGTATCTCTACCTGCACATGACCATCTGATCATTTATCACTCCAGTGTTAATCTGCTAAATTGTAATTATTCACCTACCTCCTCATGCCTTTTGCACACAATGTATATAGACTCTCTTTTTTCTTTTTTTCTACTGTGTTATTGACTTGTTTATTGTTTACTCCATGTGTAACTCTGTGTTGTTGTCTGTTCACACTGCTATGCTTTATCTTGGCCAGGTCGCAGTTGTAAATGAGAACTTGTTCTCAACTAGCCTACCTAAAAAATAAAGGTGAAATTAAAAATAAATAAAAACTCAGGGCAGCAATGTCAATGTTGTAGCGCCTTAGTTCTACAGAAATCAAAGCTGTTCTCTGTTGGGGTCTATCGCTATTATCGTCAGTGTTCAAAGAATTCTGATGCTCCATGTCGCCAGTTTCAGGGGAATTATTTTCTTTAGCATTTTTCGACCTCTGAGTTGAACTCCCCATAGGTTCAGGATGGAGTGAGTGGGCCATTTTTAGGCCACCTTTTCCTAGGCCTCTTCCCAGCTGGGGTGAGCAGTGTGGCTCCTAAATAGGGTCACAGTCACACAAGGGATCTGATTTAATAAGGGCTCCCGTTGCATTCACTCCGCTGACACACAACACACACACACACAATGGCCCTCTCCTAGTGTCTAAGAGATGGATACAAGGCCAGAACAGTATTCTAGCTCTGTGAGAGAGTATTGTGTTTTAGTTGAAACCAAGAGGAGGCTCTCTTTGTCTTACACAGTCAGTGTTGGTTTATTGATGAGCAGATGTTCTGGCACTCCTAATAACTTGGAAGATTTTTGGAGAGGAGAGCAGAGGAGAGGAGAGGAGAGGAGAGGAGAGGAGAGGAGAGAAGAGAAGAGAAGAGAAGAGAAGAGAAGAGAAGAGAAGAGAAGAGAGGAGAGGAGAGGAGTTAATGAAAGGACGTAGGCCTGGGTCCTCTGAGGGAAAAACACAACTATCTTTCCTGTTCAATTATCTATCTCTCGATCACACGCTCGGGCTCTCCACTTCTCTCGCACTCATTTTCTTGCCCCTCTTCACCTCTTTCTCCCTCTCGACCTCCCTCTGTCTATCCCTCTATCCACTTTTCTTTCTCTCTCTCGACCTCCCTCTGTCTATCCCTCTATCCACTTTTCTTTCTCTCTCTCGACCTCCCTCTGTCTATCCCTCTACCACTTTTCTTTCACTCTCTCTTGTCCCTCTTCATCCTTTCACCTCTCTCGGGCTCTCCACTTTTCTCTCTTTTTCGCTCTCTCTCTCTTAATCTCAATCTCTCTCTCCACCCTTCCATCCCTCCACTTTTCTCTCACTCTCTCTCTCCCTCTTCACATCCCACTCCATACCTCTCCATCTGCGTGTTTGTTCTCTCAGGCCTGTTGTCTGGGAGACCATTCCTTGTTTGGCCGAGTTGTCAAGGAAACATAAATGGAAAGATTCTGAGAATTGAAATTATATTTTTAGAAAATCAATCTGGAACCAAACCTACATACGAGGTATTGGCACACGTGTGCGTCTACAGTGGTGTACTTAATAAAGAATGGGGTACCTGTAGAGACCCAGCCTGAGTGATGTGTTGTTCCTCGTCAGGCAGATCTGGTATAAATAGACATTTGCTTTGGGAGAAGAATAGCTCGTACAGCACGAGGCATTTTTCATTTTTCATTCCATGGAGAGAGTAGCAGCTGACCAAGGAGAGAATAGCAGCTGAATCAGGAGAGAGTAGCAGCTGACGAAGGAGAGAGTAGCAGCTGACGAAGGAGAGAGTAGGAGCTGACTGGGAGAGAGTAGCAGCTGACTGGGAGAGAGTAACAGCTGACTGAGTTAGAGTAGCAGCTGATCCAGGAGAGAGTAGCAACTGACAAAGGAGAGAGTAGCAGCTGACCCAGGAGAGAGTAGCAGCTGACAAAGGAGAGAGTAGGAGCTGACTGGGAGAGAGTAGCAGCTGACTAGGAGAGAGTAGCAGCTGACAAAGGAGAGAGTAGCAGCTGACTGGGAGAGAGTAGCAGCTGACTGGGAGAGAGTAGCAGTTGACTGGGAGATAGTAGGAGCTGACCAAGGAGAGAGTAGCAGCTGACCCAGGAGAGAGTAGCAGCTGACTGGGAGAGAGTAGCAGCTGACTGGTAGAGAGATGCAGCTGACTGGTAGAGAGTAGCAGCTGACTGGGAAAGAGTAGCAACTGACTGGGAGAGAATAACAGCTGACCCAGGAGGCAATAGCAACTGATTGGGAGCGAGTAGCAGCTGACTGGGAGAGAATAGCAGCTGACCCAGGAGATAGTAGCAGCTGACCCAGGAGGGAATAGCAACTGACTGGGAGAGAGTAGCAGCGGACTGGGAGAGAGTAGCAGCTTACTGGGAGAGAGTAGCAGCTGACCCAGGAGAGAATAGCAGCTGACCCAGGAGAGAGTAGCAGCTGACTGGGAGAGAATAGCATCTGACCCAGGAGAGAGTAGCAGCTGACTGGGAGACAGTAGCAGCTGACTGGGAGAGAGTAGCAGCTGACTGGCAGAGAATAGCAGCTGACCTAGGAGAGAATAGCAAACGACTGGGAGAGAGTAGCAGCTGACTGAGAGAGTGTAGCAGCTGACCCAGGAGAGAATAGCAAGTGACCCAGGAGAGAGTAGCAGCTGACTGGGAGAGAGTAGCAGCTGACCCAGGAGAGAGTCGCAGCTGACTCAGAGAGAAAAGCAGCTGACTGGGAGAGAATAGCAGCTGACTGCGAGAGAGTAGCAGCTGACCTGGAGAGAGTAGCAGCAGGACACTGAGGTAGCAGCTGACTGGGAGAGAGTAGCAGCTGACCCAGGAGAGAGTCGCAGCTGACTCAGAGAGAAAAGCAGCTGACTGGGAGAGAATAGCAGCTGACTGCGAGAGAGTAGCAGCTGACCTGGAGAGAGTAGCAGCAGGACACTGAGGTAGCAGCTGACTGGGAGAGAGTAGCAGCTGACCCAGGAGAGAGTAGCAGCTGACTGGGAGACAGTAGCAGCTGACTGGGAGAGAGTAGCAGCTGACTGGCAGAGAATAGCAGCTGACCTAGGAGAGAATAGCAACCGACTGGGAGAGAGTAGCAGCTGACTGAGAGAGAGTAGCAGCTGACCTAGGAGAGAATAGCAAGTGACCCTTGAGAGAGTAGCAGCTGACTGGGAGAGAGTAGCAGCTGACCCAGGAGAGAGTAGCAGCTGACTCAGAGAGAAAAGCAGCTGACTGGGAGAGAATAGCAGCTGACTGCGAGAGAGTTGCAGCTGACCTGGAGAGAGTAGCAGCAGGACACTGAGGTAGCAGCTGACTGGGAGAGAGTAGCAGCTGGACAATGAGGTAGCAGTTGACTGGGAGAGAGTAGCAGATGAACACTGAGGTAGCAGTTGACTTGTAGAGAGCAGCAGCTGGACACTGAGGTAGCAGTTGACTTGTAGAGAGTAGCTGCTGGACACTGAGGTAGCAGTTGACTTGGAGAGAGTAGCAGCTGGACACTGAGGTAGCAGTTGATTTGGAGAGAGTAGCAGCTGGACACTGAGGTAGCAGTTGACTGGGAGAGAGTAGCAGCTGGACACTGAGGTAGCAGTTGACTGGGAGAGAGTAGCAGCTGGACACTGAGGTAGCAGTTGACTTGTAGAGAGTAGCAGTTGGACACTGAGGTAGCAGTTGACTGGGTGAGAGTAGCAGCTGGACACTGAGGTAGCAGTTGAGTTGTAGAGAGTAGCAGCTGGACACTGAGGTAGCAGTTGACTGGAGGAGTAGCAGTTGGACACTGAGGTAGCAGTTGACTGGGTGAGAGTAGCAGCTGGACACTGGGGTAGCAGTTGACTGGGAGAGAGTAGCAGCTGGACACTGAGGTAGCAGTTGACTGGGTGAGAGTAGCAGCTGGACACTGAGGTAGCAGTTGACTGGGAGAGAGTAGCAGCTGGACACTGAGGTAGCAGTTGACTTGTAGAGAGTAGCAGCTGGACACTGAGGTAGCAGCTGACTGGGAGAGAGTAGCAGCTGACCCAGGAGAGAGTAGCAGCTGACTCAGAGAGAAAAGCAGCTGACTGGGAGAGAATAGCAGCTGACTGCGAGAGAGTAGCAGCTGACCTGGAGAGAGTAGCAGCAGGACACTGAGGTAGCAGCTGACTGGGAGAGAGTAGCAGCTGGACAATGAGGTAGCAGTTGACTGGGAGAGAGTAGCAGATGAACACTGAGGTAGCAGTTGACTTGTAGAGAGCAGCAGCTGGACACTGAGGTAGCAGTTGACTTGTAGAGAGTAGCTGCTGGACACTGAGGTAGCAGTTGACTTGGAGAGAGTAGCAGCTGGACACTGAGGTAGCAGTTGATTTGGAGAGAGTAGCAGCTGGACACTGAGGTAGCAGTTGACTGGGAGAGAGTAGCAGCTGGACACTGAGGTAGCAGTTGACTGGGAGAGAGTAGCAGCTGGACACTGAGGTAGCAGTTGACTGGGTGAGAGTAGCAGCTGGACACTGGGGTAGCAGTTGACTGGGAGAGAGTAGCAGCTGGACACTGAGGTAGCAGTTGACTGGGTGAGAGTAGCAGCTGGACACTGAGGTAGCAGTTGACTGGGAGAGAGTAGCAGCTGGACACTGAGGTAGCAGTTGACTGGGAGAGAGTAGCAGCTGGACACTGAGGTAGCAGTTGACTGGGAGAGAGTAGCAGCTGGACACTGAGGTAGCAGTTGACTGGGAGAGAGTAGCAGCTGGACACTGAGGTAGCAGTTGACTGGGAGAGAGTAGCAGCTGGACACTGAGGTAGCAGTTAACTTGCAGAGAGTAGCAGCTGGACACTGAGGTAGCAGTTGACTGGGAGAGAGTAGCAGCTGGACACTGAGGTAGCAGTTGACTGGGAGAGTAGCAGCTGGACACTGAGGTAGAAGTTGACTGGGAGAGAGTAGCAGCTGGACACTGAGAGTAGCAGTTGACTGGGAGAGAGTAGCAGCTGGACACTGAGGTAGCAGTTGACTTGTAGAGAGTAGCAGCTGGACACTGAGGTAGCAGCTGACTGGGAGAGAGTAGCAGCTGACTGGGAGACAGTAGCAGCTGGACACTGAGGTAGCAGCTGACTGGGAGAGTAGCAGCTGGACACTGAGGTAGCAGCTGACTGGGAGAGAGTAGCAGCTGGACACTGAGGAAGATAGGTAACTGGGAGAGAGTAGCAGCTGGACACTGAGGAAGATAGGTAACTGCTACTGTAGCGATCCGCACCCTGTTCATTGGTTGGTTCAGTGAGAAGTGATTAAAAAAACTAATGTTGTGACCTAAATCTATTTTTTAAATTCCTCTCTTCTTCCTACTGAGTCTCTTCTTTTCTTCCTCTCTTATTCTGTTCTTTCTTCTCTCTATTCCCTCACAGCCCCCTGGGATGCATCTGGCAGAGGTCTTCCACTCTCCTCCACTTCTTCCTCTTCTTTCTTCCTATCTTCCCACGAACTCCATATCTCCCAGCTCCATATGATGTGTGTGTGAAGTCATTGTATGGAGTCATTCAATACCCATCCTGCTGTCTCCCACGCGGCCGTAAACCCAGCATACGCAGGCTACGTCTCAAATGTCACCCTATTCCCAAAACAGTGCACAACCAAATATGGGCTCTGGTCAACAGGAGGGCACTGCGTAGGGATTCATTTGGGATGAAACCACTTTCCTGTTTTCTCTCCGACATTCACAAGTTCTTATTCTGGCTGAATCATTTAGGTTGTCAGCAGAGAATCGTCAGTAAGAGAACAGTTCCTCTCGTTTCTCTCCGAGGTACAAAAATGTTCGGCATTCACCCATGAAGATGTTTCACAGCTTGGCGTCCTCTTCCGCTGCTGCTGCACATCGGATGCGTCCCATATAGCACCTTATTTCCTGGTAAGTGTTTAGGGAGTGTGCAAAAAGTGTGCACTATATAGGACATAGAGTGCCATTGGGACCACACCCTTAGACTATTGCATCAATGCTCCCTGACAGACAGGACAGGAGCCACTCACAACACATCACCTCAACCGATGATTATTGTTCTGACACACTTTTCAAAACCCCCTCTGTCATTCTCTGCCCATGTCTTCCTCCTGGGTTGAGGCAGTCCTCTGGGAACTTTGTGGTGTAGAGGTAACAGTGTGCAGGGGCAGTGAGGAAGGTGCTGAGGTGCCAGACTATTGTGTGGCATTGGGTTCTCTTTGAGATCATCTTTCTAGAGAAAGCCTGGGTTGTGACAGGAAGGCATCTGGGGTCTGTGGGTAGCGGCAGAGAGAACAGGGGATGAGCTGCTGTGGGTAAGGTAGAGTAGTAGAGGTAGTGGTACAGGAAGAGTAGTAGAGGTAGTGGTAGAGGTAGAGTAGTAAAGGTAGAGCAGTAGAGGTAGAGGTAGAGGTAGAGGTAGGGGTGGAGTAGTAGAGGTAGTAGTAGAGTAGTAGAGGTAGTGGTAGAGGAAGAGTAGTAGAGGTAGTGGTAGAGGTAGAGTAGTAGAGGTGTAGTGGTAGAGGTAGAGATAGGGGTAGAGTAGTAGAGGTAGTGGTAGAGTAGTAGAGGTAGTGGTAGAGTAGTAGAGGTAGAGTAGTAGAGGTAGTGGTAGAGGTAGAGGAAGAGGTAGTGATAGAAGTAGTAGTAGTGGTAGAGGTAGAGGTAGTGGTAGAGGTAGAGTAGTAGAAGTAGTGGTAGAGGTGGAGGAAGAGGTAGTGGTAGAGGTAGTGGTAGTGGTAGAGGTAGAGTAGTAGAGGTAGTGGTAGAGGTAGAGGTAGTGGTAGTGGTAGTGGTAGTGGTAGAGTAGTAGAGGTAGTGGTAGAGGTAGAGTAGTAGAAGTAGGGGTAGAGGTAGAGTAGTAGAGGTAGAGGTAGGGGTGGAGGTAGAGTAGTAGAAGTAGGGGTAGAGGTAGAGTAGTAGAGGTAGTGGTAGAGGTAGAGGTAGTGGTAGAGGTAGAGGTAGAGGAAGAGGTAGTGGTAGAGGAAGAGGTAGTGGTAGAGGTAGAGGTAGAGTAGTAGAGGTAGTGGTAGAAGTAGAGGTAGTGGTAGTGGTAGAGGTAGAGTAGCAGAAGTAGTGGTAGAGGTAGAGGAAGAGGTAGTGGTAGAGGAAGAGGTAATGGTAGAGGTAGAGGAAGACGTAGTGGTAGAGATAAAGTAGAAGAAGTAGTGGTAGAGTTAGAGGAAGACGTAGTGGTAGAGGTAGATGATGAGGTAGTGGTAGAGGTAGTGGTAGTGGTAGAGGTAGAGTTAGGGGTAGTGGTAGAGGTAGAGTAGTAGAAGTAGTGGTAGAGGTAGAGGTAGAGGTAGTGGTAGAGGTAGAGTAGTAGAAGCAGTGGTAGAGGTAGAGGTAGAGGAAGAGGTAGTGGTAGTGGTAGTGGTAGAGGTAGAGTTAGGGGTAGTTGTAGGGGTAGAGGTAGAGGTAGTGGTAGAGGTAGAGTAGTAGAAGTAGTGGTAGTGGTAGAGGTACAGTTAGGGCTAGTGGTAGGGGTAGAGGTAGTGGTAGAGGTAGAGTAGTAGAAGTAGTGGTAGAGGTAGAGTTAGGGGTAGTGGTAGGGGTAGAGGTAGAGGTAGTGGTAGAGGTAGAGGTAGTGGTAGAGGATGAGGTAGTGGTAGAGGTAGAGGAAGAGGGAGTGGTAGAGGAAGAGGTAGTGGTAGAGGTAGAGGAATAGGTAGTGGTACTGGTAAAGGAAGAGGTAGTGGTATTGGTAGAGGTAGAGTAGTAGAAGTAGTGGTAGAGGTAGTGGTAGAGGTAGTGGTAGAGGTAGAGGAAGTGGTAGTGATAGAGGAAGAGGTAGAGGTAGAGGAAGAGGTAGTGGTAGAGGTAGAGTAGTAGAGGTAGTGGTAGAGGTAGAGGTAGAGGAAGAGGTAGTGGTAGTGGTAGAGGATGAGGTAGTGGTAGAGGTAGAGGAAGAGGGAGTGGTAGAGGAAGAGGTTGTGGTAGAGGTAGAGGAATAGGTAGTGGTACTGGTAAAGGAAGAGGTAGTGGTATTGGTAGAGGTAGAGTAGTAGAAGTAGTGGTAGAGGTAGAGTTAGGGGTAATGGTAGGGATAGAGGTAGAGGTAATGGTAGAGGTAGAGGTAGTGGTAGAGGTAGAGTAGTAGAAGCCGTGGTAGAGGTAGAGTTCGGGGTAGTGGTAGGGGAAGAGGTAGAGGTGGTAGTAGAGGTAGAGTAGTAGAGGTAGTGGTAGAGGTAGAGTTAGAGGTAGTGGTAGAGGTAGTGTAGAGGTAGAGGTAGGGGTAGTGGTAGGGGTAGTGGTAGTAGTAGTGGAAGAGGTAGAGTAGTAGAGGTAGTGGTAGAGTTAGAATAGTAGTAGTAGTGGAAGAGGTAGAGTAGTAGAAGTAGTGGTAGGGGTAGAGTTAGAGGTAGTGGTAGGGGTAGGGGTAGAGGTAGAGGTGGTGGTAGAGGTAGAGTAGCTGAGGTAGTGGTAGAGGTAGAGGTAGGGGTAGTGGTAGTAGGAGTGGAAAAGGTAGAGTAGTAGTGGTAGTGGTAGAGGTAGAGGTGGGGGTAGTGGTAGAGATAGAGGTAGAGGTAGAGTAGTAGAGGTAGTGGCAGAGGTAGAGGAAGAGGAAGAGGTAGAGGAAGTGGTAGTGGTAGTGGTAGTGGTAGTGGTAGTGGTAGTGGTAGAGGTAGAGTAGTAGAGGTAGTGGCAGAGGTAGATGAAGAGGTAGTGGTAGAGGAAGAGGTAGTGGTAGTGGTAGAGGTAGAGTAGTAGAAGTAGTGGTAGAGGTAGAGTTAGGGGTAGAGGTAGGTAGAGGTAGTGGTAGTGGTAGAGGTAGAGGTAGAGGTAGTGGCAGAGGTAGAGGAAGAGGTAGAGGAAGTGGTAGTGGTAGTGGTAGTGGTAGTGGTAGAGGTAGAGTAGTAGAGGTAGTGGCAGAGGTAGTGGTAGAGGTAGTGGTAGAGGTAGAGGAAGTGGTAGTGATAGAGGAAGAGGTAGAGGTAGAGGAAGAGGTAGTGGTAGAGGTAGAGTAGTAGAGGTAGTGGTAGAGGAAGAGGTGGTGGTAGTGGTAGAGGTAGAGTAGTAGAGGGAGAGGTAGATGTAGAGGTAGTGGGAGAGGTAGAGGAAGAGGTAGTGGTAGAGGAAGAGGTAGTGGTAGTGGTAGAGGTAGAGTAGTAGAAGTAGTGGTAGAGGTAGAGTTAGGGGTAGAGGTAGAGGTAGAGGTAGAGGTAGTGGTAGTGGTAGAGGTAGAGTAGTAGAGGTAGTGGTAGAGGAAGAGGTAGTGGTAGTGGTAGTGGTAGAGGTAGAGTAGTAGAGGGAGTGGTAGAGGTAGAGGTAGTGGTAGAGGAAGAGGTAGTGGTAGAGGAAGAGGTAGTGGTAGTGGTAGGGGTAGAGTAGTATAGGTAGTGGTAGAGGTAGAGGAAGAGGTAGTGGTAGAGGAAGAGGTAGTGGTAGAGGTAGAGGAAGAGGTAGTGGTAGATGTAGAGTAGTAGAGGTAGTGGTAGAGGTAGAGGAAGATGTAGTGGTAGAGGTAGTAGTAGAGGTAGACGTAGTGGTAGTGGAAGAGGTAGTGGTAGAGGTAGAGGAAGAGGTCGTGGTAGATGTAGAGTAGTAGAGGTAGTGGTAGAGGTAGAGGAAGAGGTAGTGGTAGAGGAAGAGGTAGTGGTAGAGGTAGAGGAATAGGTAGTGGTAGATGTAGAGTAGTAGAGGTAGTGGTAGAGGTAGAGGAAGATGTAGTGGTAGAGGTAGTAGTAGAGGTAGAGGTAGTGGTAGTGGTAGAGGTAGAGTAGTAGAATTAGTGGTAGAGGTAGAGTTAGGGGTAGTGGTAGGGATAGAGCTAGAGGTAGTGGTAGAGGTAGAGGTAGTGGTAGAGGTAGAGATAGAGTAGTAGAAGCCGTGGTAGAGGTAGAGTCCGGGGGTAGTGGTAGGAGTAGAGGTAGAGGTAGTAGTAGAGGTAGAGTAGTAGAGGTAGTGGTAGATATAGAGTTGGGGGTAGTGGTAGAGGCAGTGGTAGTAGTGGAAGAGGTAGAGTAGTAGAGGTAATGGTAGAGGTAGAATAGTAGTAGTAGTGGAAGAGGTAGAGTAGTAGAAGTAGTGGTAGAGGTAGAGTTAGGGGTAGTGGTAGGGGTAGGGATAGAGGTAGAGGTAGTGGTAGAGGTAGAGTAGTAGAGGTAGTGGTAGAGGTAGAGGTAGGGGTAGTGGTAGGGTTAGTGGTAGTAGTAGTTGAAGAGGTAGAGTAGTAGAGGTAGTGGTAGAGGTAGAGATAGGGGTAGTGGTAGGGGTGGTGGTGGTGGTAGTAGTAGGGGTTGTGGTAGTAGTAGGGTTAGTGGTAGAGGTAGAGGTAATGGTAGAGGTAGTGGTAGTGGAAGAGGTAGAGGTAGAGGTAGATGTATAGGTGTTGGTAGTGGAAGAGGTAGAGGTAGAGGTAGAGGTAGTGGTAGAGGTAGAGGTAGTGGTACAGGTAGAGGTAGAGGTAGAGGTAGTGGTAGGGGTAGAGGTATTGGTAGTGGTAGTGGTAGCGGTAGAGGGAGTGGTAGTGGTAGTGGAAGAGGTAGTGGAAGACTTAGAGGTAGTGGTAGTGGTAGTGGATAATGGTAGTTTTAGAGGTAGTGGTAGAGGTAGTGGAAGAGGTAGAGGTAGTGGTACAGGTAGAGGTAGTGGTAGTGGTAGTGGTAGTGGTAGAGGTAGTTGTAGAGGTAGAGGTAGAGGTTGTGGTAGAGGTAGTTGTAGTGGTAGAGGTAGTGGTAGAGGTAGAGGTAGAGGTAGAGGTAGAGGTAGTGGTAGAGGTAGTGGTAGTGGTAGAGGTAGTGGTAGAGGTTGTGGTAGAGGTGGTGGTAGAGATAGTGGTAGTGGAAGAGGTAGAGGTAGACTTACTGGAAGAGGTAGAGGTAGTGGAGGTGGTAGTGGTAGAGGAAGAGGTAGTGGTAGAGGTAGAGGTCGTGGTAGAGGTAGTGGTAGTGGTAGAGGTGGTGGTAGAGGTAGAGGGAGAGGTAGAGGTAGTGGTAGAGGTAGTGGTAGAGGTCGTGGTAGAGGTAGTGGTAGACGTAGTGGTAGAGGTAGAGGTAGTGGTAGTGGTAGAGGTAGCTGTAGTGGAAGAGGTAGAGTTAGTGGTCGAGGTAGCGATGGAGATAGTGGAAGAGGTAGTGGTAGAGGTAGAGGTAGTGGTAGAGGTAGAAGTAGTGGTAGAGGTAGTGGTACAGGTAGGGGTAGTGATATTGGTAGAGGTAGAGGTCGAGTTAGTGGTATTGGTCGAGGTAGTGGTAGTGGTAGTGGTCGTGGTAGAGGTAGTGGTAGAGGTAGAGGTAGAGGTAGTGGTAGAGGTAGAGGTTGAGTTAGTGGTAGTGGTAGAGGTAGTAGAAGAGGTAGAGGTAGAGGTAGAGGTAGTGGTAGTGGTAGAGGTGGTGGTAGAGGTAGAGGGAGAGGTAGAGGTAGTGGTAGAGGTAGTGGTAGAGGTAGTGGAAGAGGTAGTGGAAGAGGTAGAGGTAGAGGTCGTGGTAGAGGTAGTGGTAGAGGTAGTGGTAGAGGTAGAGGTAGTGGTAGTGGTAGAGGTAGCTGTAGTGGAAGAGGTAGAGTTAGTGGTCGAGGTAGCGATGGAGATAGTGGAAGAGGTAGTGGTAGAGGTAGAGGTAGTGGTAGAGGTAGAGGTAGTGGTACAGGTAGGGGTAGTGATATTGGTAGAGGTAGAGGTCGAGTTAGTGGTATTGGTCGAGGTAGTGGTAGTGGTAGTGGTCGTGGTAGAGGTAGTGGTAGAGGTAGAGGTAGAGGTAGTGGTAGAGGTAGAGGTAGTAGAAGAGGTAGAGGTAGAGGTAGAGGGGATAGGTAGAGGTAGAGGTAGTTGTACAGGTAGAGGTAGTGGTAGTGATAGAGGTATTGGTAGTGGTAGTGGTAGTGGAAGAGGTAGAGGTAGAGGTAGATGTAGTGGTAGTGGTAGTGGAAGAGGTAGAGGTGGAGGTAGTGGTAGAGGTATAGGTAGAGGTAGAGGTAGTGGTACAGGTAGAGGTAGTGGTAGTGGAAGAGGTAGTGGAAGAGGTAGAGGCAGAGGTAGTGGTAGAGGCAGAGGTAAAGGTAGAGTTAGAGGTAGTGGTACAGGTAGAGGTAGTGGTAGTGATAGAGGTATTGGTAGTGGTAGAGGTAGTGGTAGAGGTAGTGGTATAGGTTGTGGTAGAGGTAGAGGTAGAGGTAGAGGTTGTGGTCGAGGTAGTGGTAGAGGTAAAGGTTGTGGTAGAGGTAGAGGTAGAGGTTGTGGTCGAGGTTAGTGGTAGAGGTAGTGGTAGAGGTAGTGGTAGTGGTATAGAGTTAGAGGTAGAGGTAGTGGAACTGGAAGAGATAGAGGTAGTGAAGGTGGTAGTGGTAGTGGTATAGAGGTAGAGGTAGAGGTAGTGGAACTGGAAGAGATAGAGGTAGTGAAGGTGGTAGTGGTAGTGGTATAGAGGTAGAGGTAGAGGTAGTGGAACTGGAAGAGATAGAGGTAGTGAAGGTGGTAGTGGTAGTGGTATAGAGGTAGAGGTAGAGGTAGTGGAACTGGAAGAGATAGAGGTAGTGAAGGTGGTAGTGGTAGTGGTATAGAGGTAGAGGTAGAGGTAGTGGTAGTGGAACTGGAAGAGATAGAGGTAGTGAAGGTGGTAGTGGTAGTGGTATAGAGGTAGAGGTAGAGGTAGTGGAACTGGAAGAGATAGAGGTAGTGAAGGTGGTAGTGGTATAGAGGTAGAGGAAGAGGTAGTGGAACTGGAAGAGATAGAGGTAGTGAAGGTGGTAGTGGTAGTGGTATAGAGGTAGAGGTAGAGGTAGTGGAACTGGAAGAGATAGAGGTAGTGAAGGTGGTAGTGGTAGTGGTATAGAGGTAGAGGTAGAGGTAGTGGAACTGGAAGAGATAGAGGTAGTGAAGGTGGTAGTGGTAGTGGTATAGAGGTAGAGGTAGAGGTAGTGGAACTGGAAGAGATAGAGGTAGTGAAGGTGGTAGTGGTAGTGGTAGAGGTAGTGGTCCAAGACCTGTGTTGTTGAATATCATGTATAGTCCTAGACCTGTGTAGTTGTAAAGGATGTATAATCCTAGATCTGTGTTGTGACGTAGATAATAAACAGCGAGTAGCAGCAGTGAAAAAACAAAAGGGGGGGGTTCAATGTAAATAGTCTGGGGTGGCCATTTGATTAATTGTTCAGCCATCTTATGGCTTGGGGGTAGAAGCTGTTAAGGAGCCTTTTGAACATATTTTGGGCCTTCCTCTGGCACTGCCTGGTATAGAGGTCCTGGATGGCAGGAAGCTTGGCCCCAGTGATGTACTGGGCCGTACGCACTACTCTCTGTAATGCCTTACGGTCAGATGTAGAACTTTTTGAGGATCTGGGGACCTATGCCAAATCTTTTCAGTCTCCTGAGGGGGAAAAGGCGTTGTTGTGCCCTCTTCACAACTTTCTTGTTGTGAAGAACTTGAAACTCTCGACCCGCTCCACTACAGCCCTGTTGATGGGAATGCCGGCATGTTTGGCCCTCCTTTTCCTGTAGTCCACGATCATCTCCTTTGTCTTGCTCATGTTGAGGTTATTGTCCTGGTAGCACACTGCCAGGTCTCTGACTTCCTCCCTATAGGCTGTCTCATTGTTGTCAGTGATCAGGCCTACTACCGTTGTGTGGTCAGCAAACTTAATGATGGTGTTGGAGCTGGCTTGGCCACTCGGTCGTGGGTGAACAGGGAGAACAGGAGGTGTTCCTTTCGTCCACGTGGGAAAGGGTAGTGTGGAGTGCAATTGAGGCTTGTGTCACTGGGCAGCTCGCAGCTGGGTTTCCCTTTAGTCCGTAATCGTTTACAAGCCACATCCGACAAGCATCAGAGCCGGTGTTGTAGGACTAAATTGACGCTTTGACTGTTTGATGGTTCGTCTGAGGGCATAGTGGGATTTTTTTATAAGCGTCCGGATTAGTGTCCCACTCCTTGAAAGCTGGCAGCTCTAGCCTTTAGCTCGGTGCGGATGTTGCCTGTAATCCATGGCTTCTGGTTAGGATATGTACGTACGGTCACTGTGGGGACGACGTCGTCGATGCACTTATTGATGAAGTTGGTGACTGAGGTGTTGTACTCCTCAATGCCATTGGATGAATCACGGAGCATACTCCAGTCTGTGCTGGCAAAACAGTCTTGTAGCTTAGCATCTGCGTCACCTGACCCCTTCCGTATTTGGCGAGTCACTGGTGCTTCCTGCTTTAATTTTTGCTTGTAAGCAGGAATCAGGAGGATAAAATGATGGTCAGACTTGCCAAATGGAATACACATCTCTGTGTGTGGAGTAAAGGTGGTCTAGAATTTGTTTTACTCTGGTGACATGCTGCTAGAAATGAGATAAAACAGATTATAGTTTCCCTGCATTAAAGTCTCCGGCCACTAGGAGTGCGGCTTCTGGATGAGCATTTTCCTGTTTGCTTATAGAGTTGGTTGAGTGCAGTCTTAATAAATAAATAGACGGCTAAGAAAAATAAAGATGAGAACTCTCTTGGTCGATAGTGTGGTCTTCAGCTTATCATGAGATACTGATACTGACAACTGTTCGGCCACAACTCGGTGAAACATAAGATATTCAAGTCTTTAATGTCCCATTGGTAGGATAGTCTCGAAAGGAACTCGTCCAGTTTATTCTCCAGTGATTGCACGTTGGCCAATAGAAAGGATGGTAGAGGCGGGTTACCCACTCGCCGACAAATTCTCACAAGGCACCCTGATCTCCGCCCCCTGTATTTCCGTATTTTCTTCATGTGAATGACGGGGATTTGGTCCTTGTCCGGGAGCAACATTATATCCTTCTTGTCTGACTCATTTAAAGAAAAAAAAGCTTTGTCCAGTTCGAGGTGAGCGATCCCTGTTCTGATGTCCAGAAGCTATTTTTCGGTTATAAGAGACGGTAGCATCAACATTATGTACAAAATAAGTTACAAACAATGTAAAAAAAAAAAACACATAAAATAGCTAAATTGGTTAGGAACGGCAGCCATCTCCTCCGGCGTCATTATATATCACGTCAAAGTCAAATATGTAGTTTGAAACATTATGTTAAAAGCACTTTTGCCAACAGACAAAGAGCTATGAATGGATCAATGGTTTACCAATCAGGGCCCTTGATTGGCTTGGCAACAGTAACCAGGCGTGATTGTAAGAACCAACGCTGGAGATGAGAAGCAGGTAGTGGACATTTAATTACCAAAGGACATGGAACAGGAACAGGAACAGGAACGGCATCAGAACACGGGGGGAAACAAAACGACATGACGGCAATAATGCTGAAGCAGGGAACAACCTGGGAAACAGACAGATAAAGGGGAGGTAATGAAAACAGATGATTGAGTCCTGGTGAGTCCAATAAATCGCTGATGCGCATGACGATGGAAACAGGGGTGCATAATGATGGTGGAATGAGTGCGTAGTGCTGGGTAGCTTGGTGCCCTCTAACGCCAGGGAGGGAGAGAGCAGGCATGCTGGGTAGCCTGCTGCCCTCTAACACCAGGGAGGGAGAGCGGGAGGAGGCATGCTGGGTAGCCTGGCGCCCTCTAACACCAGGGAGGGAAAGAGGGAGAGAGTATTGCTGGGTAGCCTGGCGCCCTCTAACACCAGGGAGGGAAAGAGGGAGAGAGTATTGCTGGGTAGCTTGGCGCCCTCTAATGCCAGAGAGGGAGATAGTATTGCTTAAATATCTTAAATTCAGAGAACATTGTAACCACATTCTGGGTAAGTATTATTTGACATTAAAGGAATGGCCTTGCACATCACAGGAACATTCTTATGAAACGGTTAGTTAATGACGTCAATGAGACTCTAAAGGGAACGTTCTCTAACATTGTGGGAACGTTTGTTGTTCACTGTGGCGTCTCTCTAATGAAATTGTCTTAATTCATCTTAATCACTTTGGACGGCAGAGAAATGTCACCTTTTGTTCAGTCCTTTTTCCCATAAAGGGAAAACAACCCACTGGGTACACACTGGTTGAATCATCGTTGTTTCCACGTAATTTCAATTAAATTATGCTGAACCAATGTGGAAAAGACATTGAATTGATGTCTTTGTCCAGAAGGACATCCCTGTGTGCCCCTCGCAGACCAAAACCTGAGATTACCGTGGCAGCAGCTCTGTTGAACAGTGTTTACAGAGAGGAGGGGAGGGGAGGGGACTGGCTCAGTAGTGAAGAGGGGAGGGAAGGGGACTGAATCAGTAGTGTAGAGGGGACTGGCTCAGTAGTGTAGAGGGGACTGGCTCAGTAGTGTAGAGGGGACTGGCTCAGTAGTGCAGAGGGGACTGGCTCAGTAGTGTAGAGGGGACTGGCTCAGTAGTGTAGAGGGGACTGGCTCAGTAGTGTAGAGGGGACTGGCTCAGTAGTGTCGAGGGGACTGGCTCAGTAGTGTAGAGGGGACTGGCTCAGTAGTGTAGAGGGGACTGGCTCAGTAGTGTAGAGGGGACTGGCTCAGTAGTGTAGAGGGGACTGGCTCAGTAGTGTAGAAGGGATTGGCTCAGTAGTGTAGAGAGGACTGGCTCAGTAGTGTAGAGGGGACTGGCTCAGTAGTGTAGAGGGTTTTAGTCCAGACATCATTACTTTATTATCTGTGTTATAACTGCCATGGTTAAAAACCCCAGGGTATTGACACTTTTCGAGAGAGAGGGAGGTAGAGAGAGGGAGAGGAGAGAGGGAGAGGAGAGAGGGTAGATTGGAAGGGGAGAGAAAGAGAGAGAAGAGAGAGAGAGGGAGGTAGAGAGAGGGAGGTAGAGAGAGGGAGGTAGAGAGAGGGAGGTAGAGAGAGGGAGAGGAGAGAGGGAGAGGAGAGAAAGAGAGAGAAGAGAGAGAGAGGGAGATAAAGCGGAGTGAGAGAGAGACGGGAGACAGAGGGAGAAAGAGAGAGGAGAGCGAGAGAAGAAGAGAGAGAGGGAGGTGAGGACTGGGAGAGGGGAGAGAGTTAGCATTTTCCCTGCCTGCCTCACTGTGGGGTGGAGAAGATCAATCAAATGCTATTTGAAAAAAATGTCAACCTTCCATCCCTCTCCCATCACACCGCCGTACAACCAATGTACCCTACACAGAGCCCACGTCCCAAAGGGCACCTTATTTCCTACATAGTGCACTACTTTTGACCAGAGTCCTATCAGAGAGGAGAGTAAGCTGCACTTCCCTCCCTGCTCAGTACCACATGCAGCTTCCTAGCAGTTCATTATAAAACCTATTAGATTTGGACTGCTGTTAAGAAGACCGGCAGTAGAAATGTGCCAACAAACCAACCGCCCGCTTGTTTCCACAGAGGAAGGAATTTTGCTTTCGTCTGTCCGTCCGATTGTCTGTCTCTAACCATATTCTATTTTTTTATTCAACCTTTATTTAACTAGGAAAGTCAGTTAAGAACTCATTTGTCTTTACTATGATGACCTACCGAAAGGAAAAAGGCCTCTTGTGGGGATGGGGTGGCCTGGGATTACAATAATAATAATAATATTATAGGACAACAACAATAAATACAATATAAATAGAGGACAAAACACACATCACAACAAGAGAGACACCACAACACTACATAAAGAGAGACACCACAACACTACATAAAGAGAGACAACACAACACTACATAAAGAGAGACACCACAACACTACATAAAGAGAGACAACACAACACTACATAAAGAGAGACCTAAGACAACAACATAGCAAGGCAGCAACACATGGCAACACAACATGGTAGCAACACAACACGGTAGCACAACAACATGGTAGCAACACAACACGGTAGCACAACAACATGGTAGCAACACAACACGGTAGCACAACAACACGGTAGCACAACAACATGGTAGCAACACAACACGGTAGCACAACAACATGGTAGCAACACAACACGGTAGCACAACAACATGGCGGCAACACAAAACATGGTACAAACATTATTGAGCCCAGACAACAGCACAAAGGGCAAGAAGGTAGAGACAACAATACATCACGCATAGCAGCCACAACTATCAGTAAGAGTGTCCATGATTGAGTCTTTGAATGAAGAGATTGAGATAAAACCATCCAGTTTGAGTGTGCGATGCAATACACTGTCTTGCATTCAAGATCCTAAATGGCCTGGCTCCCCCTCCACTCAGTATTTTTGTTAAACAGAAAACCCAAACCTATGGCAGCAGATCCACAAGGTCTGCCATGAGAGGTGACTGTATAGTTCCCTTAAGGAAAAGCACCTTTAGTAAATCCATTTTTTCTGTGAGAGCTTCCCATGTCTGGAATACACTGCCATCAGACACACATAACTGCACCACCTATCACATGTCGTGTCTATGCCGGATTAAGTGATATGACATGCTATTCTATAAAATAATTTCTCCGTAATTAATATTACCTGATTGAGCTAATCATGTAAATGTAATTAACTAGAAAGTCAGGGCACCACAAAATAATATTTATAGAGCTGTTATCTTCCGAATAAACTCTTAAAGACCTAGTAATATTTTACATCATTAGCAGTCAATATTAATTGTCACCTTAATTCAGTCTCATCTGAAAGTTGTAAATTCTTGGTTATCTTCACGAACCCTGGCTAACAAGTTGAATCAGCATTACAAAATTGGGTTTAATTATTTATTTACTAAATACCCTAACTAATCACACAGAATTACACATACACATAATTAAATCATAACTTGATTACAAATTACGTCATAAAGGAAAACGTCCCTAGCGGGCGGAACAGATATGACAGCTTGTTACACAAAAGAAAAGGGGCTGGGTTTGAGTGAAAGAGCGGGAAGACTGAAGACCAAAGGAAGAAGCTGTGCTATCGTAAATAAAGTATCTTATGCATTCTAAATTACCTCCCATTTGGAAAAGGAAAATGCAATAAATATTTACTATGAGCTGCGCTTCCGTAGGTTGGTGGTAGATGTAAGGCCGTGTTGCCAAACCGAGTCCTTTGTCCTTTGAAGAATGTCTCTGGTGGTCCATTGGATATGTTGTAGTAACGTTGTTGTGTGTCTCTTAGAGTAGCCTTTTCTTGGTGTTTGGAGTAGAGGTCGACCGATTAGGATTTTTTTCAACGCCGATACCGATACCGATTATTGGAGGACCAAAAAACCTGACAGCGATTAATCGACCAATTTTTTTCTTTTTTTATTTGTAATAATGACAATTACAACAATACTGAATTAACACTTATTTTAACTTAATATAAAACATAAATGAAATCAATTTAGCCTCAAATAAATTAAGATAAGAATACATTCTTATTTTCAATGATGGCCTAGGAACAGTGGGTTAACTGCCTGTTCAGGGGCAGAATGACAGAGTTGTACCTTGTCAGCTTGGGGATTTGAACTTGCAACATTCCGGTTACTATTCCAACGCTCTAACCACTAGGCAACCCTGCAGCTACCCTACTGCCTCATAGGACCTACTGAAGAGATGAGTCTTCAATGAAGACTTAAACGTTGAGACCGAGTCTGGGTCTCTCACATGGGTAGGCAGACCATTCCATAAAAATGTAGCTCTATAGGAGAAAGCCCTGCCTCCAGCTGTTTGTTTAGAAATTCTAGGGACAGTAAGGAGGCCTGCGTCTTGTGACCGTAGCGTACGTGTAGGTATGTACGGCAGGACCAAATCGGAAAGATACGTAGGAGCAAGCCCATGTAATGCTTTGTAGGTTAGCAGTAAAACCTTGAAATCAGCCCTTGCCTAAACAGGAAGCCAGTGTAGGGAGGCACTGGAGTATTATGATAACATTTTTTGGGTTCTAGTCAGGATTCTAGCATCCATATTTAGCACTAACTGAAGTTTATTTAGTGCTTTATCCGAGTAGCCAGAAAGTAGAGCATTGCAGTAGTCTAACCTAGAAGTGACAAAAGCATGGATACATTTCTCTGCATCATTTTTGGACAGAACATTTCAGATTTTTGCAATGTTACTTAGAAGGAAAAAAAGCTGTCCTTGAAACAGTCTCGATATATTCATCAAGAGAGAGATCAGGGTCCAGAGTAACGCCGAGGTCCTTTACAGTTTTATTTGAGACGACTGTACAACCATTAAGATTAATTGTCAGATTCAACAGAAGATCTCTCTGTTTCTTGGGACCTAGAACACCATCTCTGTTTTGTCCGAGTTTAAAAGTAGAACATTTGCAGCCATCCAATTCATTATGTCTGAAACAC
Source organism: Oncorhynchus mykiss (assembly GCF_057628025.1). Taxonomy (NCBI): domain Eukaryota; kingdom Metazoa; phylum Chordata; class Actinopteri; order Salmoniformes; family Salmonidae; genus Oncorhynchus; species Oncorhynchus mykiss. The sequence continues at coordinate 40,988,964 of NC_143035.1, forward strand.
GGGCTTCTAGCGAGGGCAATTTTGGGGCTTCACCATGTTTCATCGAAATGTACAGCTGTGTGTCATCCACATAGCAGTGAAAGTTAACATTATGTTTTCGAATGACATCCACAAGAGGTAAAATATATAGGGAAAACAATATTGGTCCTAAAATGGAACCTTGAGGAACACAGAAATGTACAGTTGATTTGTCAGAGGACAAACCATCCACAGAGACAAACTGATATCTTTCTGACAGGTAAGATCTAAACCAGGCCAGAACTTGTCCATGTAGACCAATTTGGGTTTCCAATCTCTCCGAAAGAATGGGGTGATCGATGGTATCAAAAGCAGCACTAAAGTCTAGGAGCACGAGAACAGATGCAGAGCCTCGGTCTCACTCCATTAAAAGGTCATTTACCAGCTTCACAAGTGCAGTCTCAGTGCTATGATGGGGTCTAAAACTAGACTGAAGCATTTCGTATACATTGTTTGTCTTCAGGAAGGCAGTGAGTTGCTGCGTAACAGCTTTTTCAAAAACATTTTGAGAGGAATGGGAGATTCGATATCGGCCGATAGTTTTTTATATTTTCTGGGTCAAGGTTTGGCTTTTTCAATAGAGGCTTTATTACCGCCACTTTTAGTGAGTTTGGAACACATCCGGTGGATAGAGAGACGTTTATTATGTTCAACATAGGAGGGCCAAGCACAGGAAGCAGCTCTTTCAGTAGTTTAGTTGGAATAGGGTCCAGTATGCAGCTTGAAGGTTTAGAGACCATTATTATTTTCATCATTGTGTCAAGAGATATAGTACTAAAACACTTGAGTGTCTCCCTTGATCCAGGTCCTGGCAGTGTTGTGCAGACTCAGGACAACTGAGCTTTGGAGGAATATGCAGATTTAAAGAGGAGTCCGTAATTTCCTTTCTAATGATCATGATCTTTTCCTCAAAGAAGTTAATGAATTTATCACTGCTGAGGTGAAAGCCATCCTCTCTTGGGGAATGCTGCTTTATAGTTAGCTTTGCGACAGTATCAAAAACACATTTTGGATAGTTCTTATTTTCCTCAATTAAGTTGGAAAAATAGGATGATGGAGCAGCAGTGAGGGCTCTTCGATACAGTTCTGTCTTTCCAAGCTAGTCAGAAGACTTCCTGTTTGGTGGAGCAGCAGTGAGGGCTCTTCGATACGGCACGGTACTGTCTTTCCAAGCTAGTCAGAAGACTTCCAGTTTGGTGGAGCAGCAGTGAGGGCTCTTCAATACTGTTCTGTCTTTCCAAGCTAGTCGGAAGACTTCCTGTTTGGTGGAGCAGCAGTGAGGGCTCTTCGATACGGCACGGTACTGTCTTTCCAAGCTTGTCAGAAGACTTCCAGTTTGGTGTAGCAGCAGTGAGGGCTCTTCGATACGGCACGGTACTGTCTCTCCAAGCTAGTCAGAAGACTTCCTGTTTGGTGGAGCAGCAGTGAGGGCTCTTCGATACTGTTCTGTCTTTCCAAGCTAGTCAGAAGACTTCCAGTTTGGTGGAGCAGCAGTGAGGGCTCTTCGATACTGTTCTGTCTTTCCGAGTTAATTGGAAGACCTCCAGTTTGGTGGAGCAGCAGTGAGGGCTCTTCGATACGGTTCTGTCTTTCCAAGCTAATTGGAAGACTTCCAGTTTGGTGGAGCAGCAGTGAGGGCTCTTCGATACTGTTCTGTCTTTCCAAGCTAGTCAGAAGACTTCCAGTTTGGTGGAGCAGCAGTGAGGGCTCTTCGATACTGTTCTGTCTTTCCAAGCTAGTCAGAAAACTTCCAGTTTGGTGTAGCAGCAGTGAGGGCTCTTCGATACGGCACGGTACTGTCTTTCCAAGCTAGTAGGAAGACTTCCAGTTTGGTGGAGCAGCAGTGAGGGCTCTTCGATACGGCACGGTACTGTCTTTCCAAGCTAGTCAGAAGACTTCCAGTTCGGTGGAGCAGCAGTGAGGGCTCTTCGATACGGTACTGTCTTTCCAAGCTAGTCGGAACACTTCCAGTTTGGTGTGGCGCCATTTCTGTTCCAGTTTTCAGGAAGCTTCAGAGCTCGGGAATTTTCTGTATACCAGGGAGCTAATTTCTTATGACAAATGTTTTTAGTTTTTAGTTTTTCTGACAAATGTTTTTAGTTTTTAGATAGTCAGAGTCCCGAGTGTGGGAACAAATACACATCTGTACCTGTACCAGACAGGGGGAGACAGGCCAGGGAGAGAGGGGGGAGTGTAGTGGAGGTACCTGTACCAGACAGGGGGAGACAGGCCAGGGAGAGAGGGGGGAGTGTGGTGGAGGTACCTGTACCAGACAGGGGGAGACAGGCCAGGGAGAGAGGGGGGAGTGTAGTGGAGGTACCTGTACCAGACAGGGGGAGACAGGCCAGGGAGAGAGGGGGGAGTGTGGTGGAGGTACCTGTACCAGACAGGGGGAGACAGGCCAGGGAGAGAGGGGTGAGTGTGGTGGAGGTACCTGTACCAGACAGGGGGAGACAGGCCAGGGAGAGAGGGGGGAGTGTAGTGGGGGTACCTGTACCAGACAGGGGAAACAGGCCAGGGAGAGAGGGAGGAGTGTGGTGGAGGTACCTGTACCAGACAGGGGGAGACAGGCCAGGGAGAGACGGGGAGTGTGGTGGAGGTACTTGTACCAGACAGGGGGAGACAGGCCAGGGAGAGAGGGGTGAGTGTGGTGGGGTACCTGTACCAGACAGAAAGAGACAGGCCAGGGAGAGAGTGAACAGAGAGGGGTGAGTGTAGTGGAGGTACCTGTACCAGACAGAGGGAGACAGGCCAGGGAGAGAGGGGGGAGTGTAGTGGAGGTACCTGTACCAGACAGGGGGAGACAGGCCAGGGAGAGAGGGGTGAGTGTGGTGGAGGTACCTGTACCAGACAGGGGGAGACAGGCCAGGGAGAGAGGGGGGAGTGTAGTGGGGGTACCTGTACCAGACAGGGGAAACAGGCCAGGGAGAGAGGGAGGAGTGTGGTGGAGGTACCTGTACCAGACAGGGGGAGACAGGCCAGGGAGAGACGGGGAGTGTGGTGGAGGTACTTGTACCAGACAGGGGGAGACAGGCCAGGGAGAGAGGGGTGAGTGTGGTGGGGTACCTGTACCAGACAGAAAGAGACAGGCCAGGGAGAGAGTGAACAGAGAGGGGTGAGTGTAGTGGAGGTACCTGTACCAGACAGAGGGAGACAGGCCAGGGAGAGAGAGAACAGAGAGGGGTGAGTGTGGTGCGGGTACCTGTAACAGACAGAGGGAGACAGGCCAGGGAGAGAGAGAACAGAGAGGGGTGAGTGTGGTGGGGGTACCTGTACCAGACAGGGGGAGACAGACCAGGGAGAGAGAGAACAGAGAGGGGTGAGTGTGGTGCGGGTACCTGTACCAGACAGGGGGAGACAGACCAGGGAGAGAGAGAACAGAGAGGGGTGAGTGTGGTGGGGGTACCTGTACCAGACAGAGGGAGACAGGCCAGGGAGAGAGTGAACAGAGAGGGGTGCGTGTGGTGGGGTACCTGTACCAGACAGGGGGAGACAGGCCAGGGAGAGAGAGAACAGAGAGGGGGGAGTGTGGTGGAGGTACCTGTACCAGACAGAGGGAGACAGACCAGGGAGAGAGAGAACAGAGAGGGGTGAGTGTGGTGGGGGTACCTGTACCAGACAGGGGGAGACAGACCAGGGAGAGAGGGGTGAGTGTGGTGGGGGTACCTGTACCAGACAGAGGGAGACAGGCCAGAGAGAGAGGGGGGAGTGTGGTGGGGGTACCTGTACCAGACAGAGGGAGACAGGCCAGGGAGAGAGGGGGGAGTGTGGTGGGGGTACCTGTACCAGACAGAGGGAGACAGGCCAGGCAGAGAGGGGGGAGTGTGGTGGGGGTACCTGTACCAGACAGAGGGAGACAGGCCAGGGAGAGAGGGGGGAGTGTGGTGGGTGTCACACCCACTTGGAAGAAGCCTTTATTTCTGGAGGCAGATGTCTTGTAGAAAATGCCAGCGAATGGTCTCTGAACAGCGGGAGGGGGCTTCAAAGGGGGCCTCAAAGACTCCTGCCACTTGCTGGGCCCAAAGGCCTCGACACCTCTCACTTCACACCTCAGTGCCAATTGAAGTTGTATCTGGTCTGTCCCTGCAAGCCTTGCAGCCCGAACTCAGCATCCAGTCCCAATGTAGTAAAATATATCATTGTAATGTTCTATTGATCGCTTAGTTTTTTCCCCTCGACATCGCAAGGTGTCCGTCAAAATAAAATAGACAAACGCACAGATATTTATCCGGCTTCGACGAAGAAAGACAACAAACGACGGAGACTTTGGACTGAAGAGCCTTTCTTTACTGTTCGTATCCAAGACCAAAAACCCAGCCGGTTGGCAAAGAGATTTGAGCCACCTGATTGTTAGAATGTCTCCAGGAGTATAAAGTGGCTTTAGAGAATCAGAGAGATGTTTCATCTGGCCGATAAACCAACTGCTGAGGTAGAGAAGCTCCTATTTTACTGCCTACATCCCTCGTTCACATTGTCTGCCTCCGAAATGGTGGCCTATTCCCTTCATAGTGCACTACTGTAGACCAGAACCCTATTCCCTTCATAGTGCACTACTGTAGACCAGAACCCTATTCCCTTCATAGAGCACTACTGTAGACCAGAACCCTATTCCCTTCATAGTGCACTACTGTAGACCAGAACCCTATTCCCTTCATAGTGCACTACTGTAGACCAGAACCCTATTCCCTTCATAGAGCACTACTGTAGACAAGAACCCTACGTGGTGCACTATCTAGGCAGTGGGGTGCTATATATGTCCATGGATCCCCTCTCTGTGGATCCCCTCTCTGTGGATCCAGTCTCTGTGGATCCCCTCTCTGTGGATCCCCTCTCTGTGGATGCTCTCTCTGTTGATCCCCGCTCTGTGGATCCTCTCTCTGTTAAACCCCTCTCTATGGATCCCCTCTCTGTTGGTCCCCTCTCTGTGGATCCTCTCACTGTGGATCCTCTCTCTGTTGATCCCCTCTCTGTGGATCCTCTCACTGTTGATCCCCTCTCTGTGGATCCCCTCTCTGTGGATCCCCTCTCTGTGGATCCCCTCTCTGTGGATCCCCTCTCTGTGGATCCTCTCTCTGTTGATCCCCTCTCTGTGGATCCTCTCACTGTTGATCCCCTCTCTGTGGATCCTCTCTCTGTGGATCCGCTCTCTGTAGATCCCCTCTCTGTGGATCCAGTCTCTGTGGATCCTCTCACTGTTGATCCCCTCTCTGTTGATCCCCTCTCTGTGGATCCCCTCTCTGTGGATCCCCTCTCTGTGGATCCCCTCTCTGTGGATCCAGTCTCTGTGGATCCCCTCTCTGTTGATCCCCTCTCTATTGATCCCCTCTCTGTGGATCCCCTCTCTGTGGATCCCCTCTCTGTTGATCCCCTCTCTGTGGATCCAGTCTCTGTGGATCCCCTCCCTGTGGATCCTCTCTCTGTTGATCCCCTCTCTGTGGATCCCCTCTCTGTGGATCCCCTCTCTGTTGATCCCCTCTCTGTGGATCCCCTCTCTGTTGATCCCCTCTCTGTGGATCCAGTCTCTGTTGATCCCCTCTCTGTGGATCCCCTCTCTGTGGATCCCCTCTCTGTGGATCCCCTCTCTGTTGATCCCCTCTCTGTGGATCCAGTCTCTGTGGATCCCCTCTCTGTGGATCCTCTCTCTGTTGATCCCCTCTCTGTAGATCCTCTCTCTGTTGATCCCCTCTCTGTGGATCCAGTCTCTGTGGATCCCCTCTCTGTGGATCCCCTCTCTGTGGATCCCCTCTCTGTGGATCCCTTCTCTGTGGATCAAGTCTCTGTTGATCCCCTCTCTGTGGATCCCCTCTCTGTGGATCCCTTCTCTGTGGATCCAGTCTCTGTTGATCCCCTCTCTGTGGATCCCCTCTCTGTGGATCCCCTCTCTGTGGATCCCCTCTCTGTTGATCCCCTCTCTGTGGATCCAGTCTCTGTGGATCCCCTCTCTGTTGATCCTCTCTCTGTTGATCCCCTCTCTGTAGATCCTCTCTCTGTTGATCCCCTCTCTGTGGATCCAGTCTCTGTGGATCCCCTCTCTGTGGATCCCCTCTCTGTGGATCCCCTCTCTGTGGATCCCTTCTCTGTGGATCAAGTCTCTGTTGATCCCCTCTCTGTGGATCCCCTCTCTGTGGATCCCTTCTCTGTGGATCCAGTCTCTGTTGATCCCCTCTCTGTGGATCCCCTCTCTGTGGATCCCCTCTCTGTGGATCCCCTCTCTGTTGATCCCCTCTCTGTGGATCCAGTCTCTGTGGATCCCCTCTCTGTTGATCCCCTCTCTGTTGATCCCCTCTCTGTGGATCCCCTCTCTGTGGATCCCTTCTCTGTGGATCCAGTCTCTGTTGATCCCCTCTCTGTGTATCCCTCTCTGTGGATCCAGTCTCTGTGGATCCCCTCTCTGTGGATCCAGTCTCTGTGGATCCCCTCTCTGTGGATCCCCTCTCTGTGGATCCAGTCTCTGTTGATCCCCTCTCTGTTGATCCCCTCTCTGTGGATCCCCTCTCTGTGGATCCCCTCTCTGTGGATCCCCTCTCTGTTGATCCCCTCTCTGTGGATCCAGTCTCTGTGGATCCCCTCTCTGTGGATCCTCTCTCTGTTGATCCCCTCTCTGTGGATCCTCTCTCTGTTGATCCCCTCTCTGTGGATCCCCTCTCTGTGGATCCCCTCTCTGTTGATCCCCTCTCTGTGGATCCAGTCTCTGTTGATCCCCTCTCTGTTGATCCCCTCTCTGTGGATCCCCTCTCTGTGGATCCAGTCTCTGTTGATCCCCTCTCTGTTGATCCCCTCTCTGTGGATGCCCTCTCTGTGGATCCCCTCTCTGTTGATCCCCTCTCTGTTGATCCCCTCTCTGTGGATCCCCTCTCTGTGGATCCCCTCTCTGTTGATCCCCTCTCTGTGGATCCAGTCTCTGTGGATCACCTCTCTGTGGATCCACTCTATGGATCCCCTCTCTTTGGATCCCCTCTCTGTGGATCCAGTCTCTGTGGATCCCCTCTCTGTGGATCCCCTCTCTGTGGATCCAGTCTCTGTGGATCCCCTCTCTGTGGATCCCCTCTCTGTGGATCCAGTCTCTGTGGATCCCCTCTCTGTGGATCCCCTCTCTGTGGATCCCCTCTCTGTGGATCCCCTCTCTGTGGATCCCATCTCCGTGGATCCAGTCTCTGTGGATCCAGTCTCCGTGGATCCAGTCTCCGTGGATCCAGTCTCTGTGGATCCAGTCTCTGTGGATCCAGTCTCTGTGGATCCCCTCTCTGTGGATCCCTTCTCTGTGGATCCCCTCTCTGTGGATCCCCTCTCTGTGGATCCAGTCTCTGTAGATCCAGTCTCCGTGGATCCCCTCTCTGTTGATCCCCTCTCTGTGGATCCAGTCTCTGTTGATCCCCTCTCTGTTGATCCCCTCTCTGTGGATCCCCTCTCTGTGGATCCAGTCTCTGTTGATCCCCTCTCTGTTGATCCCCTCTCTGTGGATGCCCTCTCTGTGGATCCCCTCTCTGTCGATCCCCTCTCTGTTGATCCCCTCTCTGTGGATCCCCTCTTTGTGGATCCCCTCTCTGTTGATCCCCTCTCTGTGGATCCAGTCTCTGTGGATCACCTCTCTGTGGATCCACTCTGTGGATCCCCTCTCTTTGGATCCCCTCTCTGTGGATCCAGTCTCTGTGGATCCCCTCTCTGTGGATCCCCTCTCTGTGGATCCCCTCTCTGTGGATCCCCTCTCTGTGGATCCAGTCTCTGTGGATCCCCTCTCTGTGGATCCCCTCTCTGTGGATCCAGTCTCTGTGGATCCCCTCTCTGTGGATCCCCTCTCTGTGGATCCCCTCTCTGTGGATCCCCTCTCTGTGGATCCCCTTACCGTGGATCCAGTCTCTGTGGATCCAGTCTCCGTGGATCCAGTCTCCGTGGATCCAGTCTCTGTGGATCCAGTCTCTGTGGATCCAGTCTCTGTGGATCCCCTCTCTGTGGATCCCCTCTCTGTGGATGCCCTCTCTGTGGATCCCCTCTCTGTTGATCCCCTCTCTGTTGATCCCCTCTCTGTGGATCCCCTCTCTGTGGATCCCCTCTCTGTTGATCCCCTCTCTGTGGATCCAGTCTCTGTGGATCACCTCTCTGTGGTTCCACTCTATGGATCCCCTCTCTTTGGATCCCCTCTCTGTGGATCCAGTCTCTGTGGATCCCCTCTCTGTGGATCCCCTCTCTGTGGATCCAGTCTCTGTGGATCCCCTCTCTGTGGATCCCCTCTCTGTGGATCCAGTCTCTGTGGATCCCCTCTCTGTGGATCCCCTCTCTGTGGATCCCCTCTCTGTGGATCCCCTCTCTGTGGATCCCATCTCCGTGGATCCAGTCTCTGTGGATCCAGTCTCCGTGGATCCAGTCTCCGTGGATCCAGTCTCTGTGGATCCAGTCTCTGTGGATCCAGTCTCTGTGGATCCCCTCTCTGTGGATCCCTTCTCTGTGGATCCCCTCTCTGTGGATCCCCTCTCTGTGGATCCAGTCTCTGTAGATCCAGTCTCCGTGGATCCCCTCTCTGTTGATCCCCTCTCTGTGGATCCAGTCTCTGTTGATCCCCTCTCTGTTGATCCCCTCTCTGTGGATCCCCTCTCTGTGGATCCAGTCTCTGTTGATCCCCTCTCTGTTGATCCCCTCTCTGTGGATGCCCTCTCTGTGGATCCCCTCTCTGTCGATCCCCTCTCTGTGGATCCCCTCTCTGTGGATCCCCTCTCCGTGGATCCAGTCTCTGTGGATCCAGTCTCCGTGGATCCAGTCTCCGTGGATCCAGTCTCTGTGGATCCAGTCTCTGTGGATCCAGTCTCTGTGGATCCCCTCTCTGTGGATCCCCTCTCTGTGGATGCCCTCTCTGTGGATCCCCTCTCTGTTGATCCCCTCTCTGTTGATCCCCTCTCTGTGGATCCCCTCTCTGTGGATCCCCTCTCTGTTGATCCCCTCTCTGTGGATCCAGTCTCTGTGGATCACCTCTCTGTGGTTCCACTCTATGGATCCCCTCTCTTTGGATCCCCTCTCTGTGGATCCAGTCTCTGTGGATCCCCTCTCTGTGGATCCCCTCTCTGTGGATCCAGTCTCTGTGGATCCCCTCTCTGTGGATCCCCTCTCTGTGGATCCAGTCTCTGTGGATCCCCTCTCTGTGGATCCCCTCTCTGTGGATCCCCTCTCTGTGGATCCCCTCTCTGTGGATCCCATCTCCGTGGATCCAGTCTCTGTGGATCCAGTCTCCGTGGATCCAGTCTCCGTGGATCCAGTCTCTGTGGATCCAGTCTCTGTGGATCCAGTCTCTGTGGATCCCCTCTCTGTGGATCCCTTCTCTGTGGATCCCCTCTCTGTGGATCCCCTCTCTGTGGATCCAGTCTCTGTAGATCCAGTCTCCGTGGATCCCCTCTCTGTTGATCCCCTCTCTGTGGATCCAGTCTCTGTTGATCCCCTCTCTGTTGATCCCCTCTCTGTGGATCCCCTCTCTGTGGATCCAGTCTCTGTTGATCCCCTCTCTGTTGATCCCCTCTCTGTGGATGCCCTCTCTGTGGATCCCCTCTCTGTCGATCCCCTCTCTGTTGATCCCCTCTCTGTGGATCCCCTCTTTGTGGATCCCCTCTCTGTTGATCCCCTCTCTGTGGATCCAGTCTCTGTGGATCACCTCTCTGTGGATCCACTCTGTGGATCCCCTCTCTTTGGATCCCCTCTCTGTGGATCCAGTCTCTGTGGATCCCCTCTCTGTGGATCCCCTCTCTGTGGATCCCCTCTCTGTGGATCCAGTCTCTGTGGATCCCCTCTCTGTGGATCCCCTCTCTGTGGATCCAGTCTCTGTGGATCCCCTCTCTGTGGATCCCCTCTCTGTGGATCCCCTCTCTGTGGATCCCCTCTCTGTGGATCCCCTCTCTGTGGATCCAGTCTCTGTGGATCCAGTCTCCGTGGATCCAGTCTCCGTGGATCCAGTCTCTGTGGATCCAGTCTCTGTGGATCCAGTCTCTGTGGATCCCCTCTCTGTGGATCCCCTCTCTGTGGATCCCCTCTCTGTGGATCCCCTCTCTGTGGATCCAGTCTCTGTGGATCCAGTCTCTGTGGATCCCCTCTCTGTGGATCCCCTCTCTGTGGATCCCCTCTCTGTGGATCCCCTCTCTGTGGATCCAGTCTCCGTGGATCCAGTCTCCGTGGATCCCTTCTCTGTGGATCCAGTCTCCGTGGATCCCCTCTCTGTTGAGAAAATTACACTTTTTTTCCGAAACCGACCAAAATGGTCAAATAAATGATTCATGGACAATGGAAATCAGTTAACAGTTAATGCGATCTGATATTTCTCCTCCTTCCCCTCACAACTAAAGGACAGAAGCATGTATCTTCTTCATCAGCACGCCATCTTGAAGCATAGACTGTGTACCTAATGGCACCCTATTCCCTAAATAGTGCACTACTTTTGACCAGGGAACATATAGGAAATAGGAGGCTTTGTGGGACACATCCTGAGACTCTCATGCTGATTGGGTGGGACACATCCTGAGACTCTCATGCTGATTGGGTGGGACACATCCTGAGACTCTCATGCTGATTGGGTGGGACATATCCTGAGACTCACATGCTGATTGGGTGGGACACATCCTGAGACTCTCATGCTGATTGGGTGGGACACATCCTGAGACTCTCATGCTGATTGGGTGGGACATATCCTGAGACTCACATGCTGATTGGGTGGGACACATCCTGATACTCTCATGCTGATTGGGTGGGACACATCCTGAGACTCTCATGCTGATTGGGTGGGACACATCCTGAGACTCTCATACTGATTGGGTGTGTTATTTTGGCAGACTCGTGCTGCTGTGGTACATCCTCACCAACAGGACTTATTTCTGTGTTTTGATCTGTGAGTGGACTGGAATGGGCATTAGTTCTCAACCACTAACTAGCACTTCCTGTGTGCTGCGGTATCCTTTGTAAGACGCTGTGATAACTTCCTCTGTACTGTTGTATCCTTCGTAAGAGTCTGTGATAACTTCTTCTGTACTGCTGTATCCTTTGTAAGACGCTGTGATAACTTCCTGTGTACTGTTGTATCCTTCGTAAGAGTCTGTGATAACTTCCTGTGTACCGCGGTGTCCTTTGTAAGAGTCTGTGATAACTTCCTCTGTACTGTTGTATCCTTCGTAAGAGTCTGTGATAACTTCCTCTGTACTGTTGTATCCTTCGTAAGAGTCTGTGACAACTTCCTCTGTACTGTTGTATCCTTCGTAAGAAGCTGTGACAACTTCCTCTGTACTGTTGTATCCTTCGTAATAAGCTGTGACAATTTCCTCTGTACTGTTGTATCCTTCATAAGAAGCTGTGACAACGTCCTCTGTACTGTTGTATCCTTCGTAAGAGTCTGTGATAACTTCCTCTGTACTGTTGTATCCTTCGTAAGAGTGTGTGATAACTTCCTCTGTACTGTTGTATCCTTCGTAAGAGTCTGTGATAACTTCCTCTGTACTGTTGTATCCTTCGTAAGAAGCTGTGACAACTTCCTCTGTACTGTTGTATCCTTCGTAAGAGTCTGTGATAACTTCCTCTGTACTGTTGTATCCTTCGTAAGAGTGTGTGATAACTTCCTCTGTACTGTTGTATCCTTCGTAAGAGTCTGTGATAACTTCCTCTGTACTGCTGTGTCCTTTGTAAAAGAAAAAGCTGGTGTAACACAGTTTCTGTCCAAGCTAGAGACCTAACTGAAGAAGAAATACTGTAATTATAGATGTATCCTCATAACCCACCTATCACATGCCCAGGACCCACGTTAGGTCCCGACCCATAGTTTAAGAAACCCTGCTATACAAGATACCCTGTTAAAACAGATTCCCCGGTGTGTCAGGAAGAATGTGAACAATGATTCTACTCTCCAGTGGTTTTATAATATCTATAATTATCCTATAAAACGTAGGCTATATTGTGATTGTGCACTGTGATGTAATAGTGCCTTTTACACTAGAACAATGCAGTTGTACCTGTTCCAATGCGCTAGGTTACACAGGGTTGCATCCCAAAGAGCACACTATTCCCTTTGTAGTGGACTACTTTGACCAGGGTACATAGGGCTCTGGTCAAAAGTAGTGCACTACACTGAACCCCACGGTAAAAGCCAGTAATATACACAGCCATTCTGAGTGATCACCTTCAACAAGCTTCAATTAGTCAGGGCTATAAGGACTGTAAGGTGTCGAAAGCTTTCCAAAGGGGTGCTGGCCCTTTGGAACGGATGTCCGTTGGTGTGGTGGATCGTTCTTGATATACACGGGAAAGTGTTAACTGTGAAAAACACAGCAGCGTTGCAGTTGCTGCAGACACAAACCGCTGCGCCTGGCACTTACCCCGTTCCAAATGCACTTCAATCTTTTGTCATGGAAAGAGCAGGTGTTCCTAATGTTTTGTACACTCAGTGTGAGCGTACAAAACATTAGGAACACCTGCTCTTTCCATGACGCAGACTAACCAGGTGAATCCAGGTGAAAGATATTATCCCTTATTGATGTCTCTTGTTAAATCTATTTTAATCCGTGTAGATGAAGGGGGAGGAGACCTGGTTAAAGAAGGATTTTTGAAACCTTGAGATAATTGAGACATGTATTGCGATCGTGTGCCGTTCAGAGGGTAAATGGGCATTACAAAAGATTGAAGTGCATTTGGAACGGGGTAAGTGCCAGGCGCAGCGGTTTGTGTCTGCAGCAACTGCAACGCTGCTGTGTTTTTCACAGTTAACACTTTCCCGTGTATATCAAGAACGGTCCACCACACCAACGGACATCCGTTCCAAAGGGCCAGCACCCCTTTGGAAAGCTTTGGACACCTTACAGTCCTTATAGCCCTGGCTAATTGAAGCTTGTTGAAGGTGATCACTCAGAATGGCTGTGTATATTACTGGCTTTTACCGTGGGGTTTAGTCGATCTAAACCATGCCAGGGAAGTGTACACACCACACAATGATCTAAACCATGCCAGGGAAGTGTACACACCACACAATGACCTAAACCATGCCAGGGAAGTGTACACACCACACAATGATCTAAACCATGCCAGGGAAGTGTACACACCACACAATGACCTAAACCATGCCAGGGAAGTGTACACACCACACAATGATAGAACCCTCATTTGACTCAAGTGTTTCCTTCATTTTGGACTGTATGTATCCATTTCAATTTCAATTCAAGGGGCTTTATTGTCAATGGGAAACATATGTTTATCATTGCCAAAGCAAGTGAAATAGATAATGAACAAAAAATATGTTAATTAACCGTAAACATTTCACTCACAAATGTTCTAAGATAATAAAGACATTTCAAATGTCATATTATGTCTAGCTACAGTGTTGTAACGATAAACATAAAGAAACATAAATATAGGTTGGATTTACACTGGTGTTTCTCCCTTTTCTTGTTGTCATGGCACTGTGGTATTTCACCCAACAGATAAACAATTATCAAAATCGGATTTGTTTTCTTTGTGGATCTGTGTAATCTGAGGGAAATTTGTGTCTCCAATATGTTCATACATTTTGCAGGAGGTTATGAAGTGCAGCTCAGTTTCCACCTCATTTTGTGGGCAGTGTGCACATAGCCTGGCAAATATTTCCTACATTTTGTGTCAGTCACAGTGGTCAGGTATTCTGCCGCTGTGTACTCTCTGTTTAGGGTCAAATAGCATTCTAGTTTGCTCTGTTTTTTTGTTAATTAAGAATTCTCTTTTTTGTTTTCTCGTGATTTGGTTGGGTCTAATTGTGCTGCTGTCCTGGGGCTCTGTGGGGTGTGTTTGTGTTTGTGATGTCCTTGATTTCCTGTAGACCCTGCCACATACGTCTCGTGTCTGAGCCGTTGAATTGCGACTCCACCATGTCCCTGTACCAGCATTTCGCTTGTTTGATTGCCTTACAGAGGGAATAACTACACATATTCCCAGACCTCTTTTCATGATTAAATGCGTTGATTTGCGCTTTCAGTTTTGCACGAATGTCGCCATCCATCCATGGTTTCTGGTTAGGGTAGGTTTTAATAGTCACAGTGGGTGCAACATCTCCAATGCAGTTCTTTATAAACTCACTCACAGAGTCAGTGTGTTGTTATCTGCGGCTGATCAAAACAATCTTTGAGGCGTGGATTCGGATTGGTCAGACCAGCGTTGAATGGTTCTAGTCACTGGTACATCCTGTTTGAGTTTCTGCCTGTAAAACAGTAGGAGCAAGATGGCGTCGTGGTCGGATTTTCCAAAGGGAGGGCTGGGGAGTACTTTGTATTCATTGCAAAGTTAGAGTAGCAGTGATCCAGTGCATTACGCTCGCGCGTAGTGCAATCAATATGCTGATAGAATTTAGGTAGCCTTTTTTGCTAGGTAGCCAAATTTGGGCTCTCTCTCTCTTTCTTTAGGTAGCCAAATTGGCTTTGTTAAAATCCCCAGATACAATAAATGAGTGGCAGGTAGCCTTGTGGTTAGAGCATTGGGCCAGTAACCGAAAGTTTGCTGGATCAAATCACCAAGCTGACAAGGTAAAAATCTGTCGTTTTGCCCCTGAACAAGGCAGTAAAACCTTCTTGTGACTAGCAATCCCGGATCCGGGAGCGTAATCATAGCCTTAAACGCATTAGCATAACGCAGCGGACATAAATACCCCTAGAAAATGTTCCTATTCATGAAAATCGCAACTGAAATATATTGAAACACAAGCTTAGCCTTTTGTTAACAACACTGTCATCTCAGATTTTCAAAATATGCGTTACAGCCAACGCTAGAGAAGCATTTGTGTAAGTTTATCATGGCATAATGCTATGCTAGGCTCTGCTGGCAGCAGGCAACATTTTCACGAAAATAAGAAAAGCAACCAAATTAAATCATTTACCTTTGAAGAACTTCGGATGTTTTCACTCAGGAGACTCCCAGCAAATGTTCCTTTTTTTCCCAAAATATTATTTTTGTAGGGGAAATAGCTCCCGTTTGTTCATCATGCTTGGCTGAGAAATGTTGCAACTATAACGCCAAACTTTTTTCAAAATGTGCTCCATAATATCGACAGAAACACGGCAAACGTTGTTTAGGATCCATCCTCAAGGTGTTTTTAACAAATATATTCGATAATATATATCCGTTGAGGAAGCGATTGGTTTCTCATAAGAAGCGATTGGAAAAATGGCTACCTCAGTATTTTACGCAAGATTTTCTGCGGGAGACATCGGGGTGACCACTTGCTAAATGTGGTCCCTTACGGTTATTCTTCAACGGAAATGCCTAAAAAGACGTCACAATGCTGTAGACGCAAGCTAATTTGTAGCTCATTCACAGCCATATAAGGAGTCATTGGCATGAGGCGGTTTCAAAAAATGCGGCACTTCCTGATTGGATTTTTATCTGGGTTTCGCCTGTAACATCAGTTCTGTTGCACTCACAGAAAATATCTTTGCAGTTTTGGAAACGTCAGAGTGTTTTCTATCCAAAGTGGAAAACTGTTTTCTATCAATTATATGCATAGTCGAGCAACTTTTCGTGACAAAATATCTTGTTTAAAACGGGAATGTTTTTTCATCCAAAAATTAAAATATCGCCCCCTAGTCGTAAAAGGTTTTAACCCACTGTTCCTAGGCCGTCATTGTAAATCAGAATTTGTTCTTAACTGACATGCCAAGTTAAATAAATAAAATGCAGCCTCAGGATATATAGTTTCCATATAGAGTCCAATCAAGTTCATTGAGGGCCATCTTGGTGTCTGCTTGAGGGGGTATATACACAGCTGTGATGATAACTGACGAGAATTCTCTTGGGAGGTAATATGGCCGGAATTTGATTGTAAGGAATTCTAGGTCGGGTGAGCAGAAGGACTTGAGTTCCTGTATGTTATGATTACACCATGAGTTGTACACCATGAGATATTGTGTAATGTAATTATTGTCAACCTCAAATATTGTCATATAATTATAAATTTTATGTATATATATTTTATGTATATTTTATGTATAAATAGCCTCTAAAATATATGTAAACAGATAATCAACGTCGACATTTGTGTTTTCTTAGAAAGCTCAGTTATATGATTAAATACAAAACAACTATACATTGTAAGTGAGAAATAGGCATTAGTCTGAATCCGAAAAATAAAGGAAAGAGCTCCACAATGCCTATTCCACCCAATGCCTATTCCACCCAATGCCTATTCCACCCAATGCCTATTCCACCCAATGCCTATTCCACCCAACGCCTATTCCACCCAATGCCTATTCCACCCAATGCCTATTCCACCCAATGCCTATTCCACCCAATGCCTATTCCACCCAACGCCTATTCCCACCCAATGCCTATTCCACCCAATGCCTATTCCACCCAATGCCTATTCCACCCAATGCCTATTCCACCCAATGCCTATTCCACCAAATGCCCATTCCACCCAATGCCTATTCCACCCAATGCCTATTCCACCCAATGCCTATTCCACCCAATGCCTATTCCACCCAATGCCTATTCCACCCAATGCCTATTCCACCCAATGCCTATTCCACCCAATGCCTATTCCACCCAATGCCTATTCCACCCAATGCCTATTCCACCCAATGCCTATTCCACCCAATGCCTATTCCACCAAATGCCTATTCCACCCAATGCTCTACCAAGTTTTACCAGCACACAGCTTTGACCTACTACGGTAGCTACTTCAAACTATGTGTTGGCAGGTTTCTTAGGATTCAAACCTTCTCATAAACAGCCTCACTCATACTCTTAGAGGAGGTGCTTCCACAATAATGTGATTTAAACCACATTCAAGTTAATGTATTGGATTATTCACACACCGCAGTAAGACATTATCCCATTATGCCCTCTTTTCAAGTTGATTTTATTACTAAATGAAACCAAGCTGTGCTTTTATAGTTACAACACCCCCAGCTTGACTGAGCTGTTTTTCTTCTATTAATGTGGTGAGCTGTTTTGTCATAAAAAAAAAATAATAATAAATAATAATAATAATAACATAATTTTCTGGTCAGTAGGTGCCCAACATCACAAAACGTGCTGGTGTGTTGAAACACAGTAGCTCAGATAGAGCCTGTCTGCATTCCTGATTTCTGTAACGGCTAGATTACCTGTGTAACTATTGACATAAGCTCAGGACCACTCTTGTATTTCAAACATGGTCCTGTTTTAACATGTCCCGTGGTGCTCAATGTACAGTTCATTACCTCTGTCAAAATAATGCAGTGCATTCAGGAAAGTATTCAGGCCCTTTGACTTCTTCCACATCCATTCTATACTCTTACAAATAAAAGGTGCTAAACAGAACCATACAGGGTTCTTCGGTTTGTTCCTATAGGCGAACCCTTTCTATACTCTTAGAAATAAAAGGTGCTAAACAGAACCATACAGGGTTCTTCGGTTTGTTCCTATAGGCAAACCCTTTTTGGTGCTACGTAGAACAGTTTGCAAAGGGTTCTACCTAGAACCTTCTATATAGGGTTCTTCATAGAACCCCCTGTATCAGCTAAAGGTTCTTGCTGGAACCTTCTATATAGGGTTCTTCATAGAACCCCCTGTATCATCTAAAGGTTCTTGCTGGAACCTTCTATATAGGGTTCTTCATAGAACCCCCTGTATCATCTAAAGGTTCTTGCTGGAACCTTCTATATAGGGTTCTTCATAGAACCCCCTGTATCATCTAAAGGTTCTTGCTGGAACCCTCTATATAGGGTTCTTCATAGAACCCCCTGTATCATCTAAAGGTTCTTGCTGGAACCTTCTATATAGGGTTCTTCATAGAACCCCCTGTATCATCTAAAGGTTCTTGCTGGAACCCTCTATATAGGGTTCTTCATAGAACCCCCTGTATCAGCTAAAGGTTCTTGCTGGAACCCTCTATGAAGGGTTCTATAAAGAACCATTTTGTCTTGAGGGTTCTTCCTGGAACCCTCTATGAATGGTTCCACCAGTCTTATTAGCATTTAAAATAAAACAATTATGAGCATAATTATATACAGTACCAGTCAAAATGTTGGACACAACTACTCATTCAAGGGTTTTTCTTTATTTTTACTATTTTCTACATTGTAGAATAATAGTGAATACATCAAAATTATGAAATAACACACATGGAATCATGTAGTAGCCAAAAAAGTATATTTTATGAACCCTTCTTGCCTTCTAATGAACCCTTCTTGCCTTCTAATGAACCCTTCTTGCCTTCTAATGAACCCTTCTTGCCTTCTAATGAACCCTTCTTGCCTTCTAATGAACCCTTCTTGCCTTCTAATGAACCCTTCTTGCCTTCTAATGAACCCTTCTTGCCTTCTAATGAACCCTTCTTGCCTTCTAATGAACCCTTCTTGCCTTCTAATGAACCCTTCTTGCCTCCCAATGAACCCTACTTGCCTCCCAATGAACCGTACTTGCCTTCCAATGAACCCTTCTTGCCTTCCTTTATTCCCAAAACGGTTCTTATGGTGTAATTAAGGATCAGGTTGAACAGAAAAGCAGCAGTAATCTGGACCTCGTAGGGTCAGATTTAAATACCCCTGCAATAGGCTATTCTCTTCCATCAAAGATGCCTATGCCTCACTCACTGCTTCCGTCCATCTCTACATCCTGGCTCCCTTCCATTCATTTCTATTTCTAGCCTCCCGTCCAACCGACCAGCCGATACACAAATCTACTTCCTATAAATACTGTACTTGGAGATTGATGACATCACTGTCTCATCCTTCTTCATCTAGTACTGGTTCAGGCAGGAGCAAGGCAGAGAGGGGAGGAGGAGGAGGAGGAGGAGGATGAGGAGGAGGAGAGCTTTCTCCCTCCTTCCCCTGCCTCCCTCCTGCTGGCAGGAAGCAGTAAGGACGCAATGGAACCATGCAGATCACATGAGACAGGCTAATCCTCACTTAGAGAGAGAGAGAGAGAGAGAGAGAGAGCCCATCTCCCAGTGTCAGCATGGGAACAATTCTCTCCTTCACTTCGTCCAATTATCAGACAGGTGCAGGAGAAGAGGTAGATTGCTCTCTTCATAACGATGGTTATTTCTATACAGATAAAAAACCCTCTGGGTCTTTGAGTGATGAAAAGATTTCATTCTCATTATTGAGTCTTCCTATAGGAAATCCATTTCAGCTGGGTGTTAAACAGAACAGGATCTGTGTGACAGACAGTTGATTAATACCAATACCGTAGCCTGTTGAGCCTGTCACTGATGAAATAATCACATCTCACTCATCATCGCCGTAATCAAAGGAGAAACAACTATCAATAAAACGTTCAACTATAACAGGAGGCAGAATTATGAATAAATACGTGTTTACAGTTGTACCGCACTGCATAAGTTCCAACCTCCGTCAGAGCATTGATCAAATGACAATAACAACCTTTATGAAAATGCTGTTTTTTTCAATCGATTAATCCTTAATAATGTCAGAGGGAGAGAGAGAGAGAGAGAGAGAGAGAGGAAAATGAGAAATGGGAGAGAGAAAGAGAGAGAGAGAAAGAGAGAGAGGGAGATAAAGAGAGAGAGAGGGAGAGAGGAGAGGAGAGGAGAGGAGAGGAGAGAAAGAGGAAAGAGAGAGAGAAAGAAGGATTATCCACTCCACTTGCTTTGGCAATGATAACATGTGTTTCCCATGCCAATAAAGCCCATTGAATTGAGAGAGAGAGAGAGAGAGAGAGAGAGAGAGAGAGAGAGAGAGAGAGAGAGAGAGAGAGAGAGAGAGAGAGAGAAAGAAAGAGAAAGAGAGGGAAAAAAGGAGAGAGAGAGAGAGGAAAAGGAGAAATCGGAGAGAGAAAGAGAGAGAGAGAGGGAGAGAGAGGAAAAAGAGAGAGAGGGAGTGATGAATGATAACTGAAAGTAAATGATTTAGCAGCATTGAGCTAGTAGTGGACATCTGGAGGTCATATGGAAACTAAAGGAAATACCTAAAACAGTAGCATGGGATTCATATACACACACACACTTTCATGACCTCACTCTTCTTCTCTTCCACTATGTTCTCCTGAAGTGTAAAAGTCACAGAGGTCAATGGACAGAAGAAGAGAGGGTTCTCTGATGGTTGAAGGTCTGCGGTCTCATATGCTAAGGAGCGCTCTACTGCCATCTAGTGGACGGAGTTGGAGAGGTGCACACACACACACGCACAGAGATACAGGTTGTTGATATATAATGTTGAGCGTGCGTGGAGAATGCTGAGGATAATGTTGAGCGCGCACTGAGAGTAGAGCTAAAAAAATTCTACGTCGCAGAGGATCATGTTGAGTAGCTGAGAGATAGAGAGCTCAGAGAAGATAGATAGATAAGAGATAACTAATTAATTAATTTAATTACTAATTAACTAGATAACTAATTCCTGATGTAGAAAATAATAGTATATATACATTTTATTTTTATTTTACCCCGTTTTCTCCCCAATTTCCTGGTATCCAATTGTTTAGTAGCTACTATCTTGTCTCATCGCTACAACTCCCGTACGGGCTCGGGAGAGACGAAGGTTGAAAGTCATGCGTCCTCCGATACACAACCCAACCAAGCCGCACTGCTTCTTAACACAGCGCCATCCAACCCGGAAGCCAGCCGCACCAATGTGTCGGAGGAAACACCGTGCACATGGCGACCTGGTTAGCGTGCACTGCGCCCGGCCCGCCACAGGAGTCGCTGGTGCGCGATGAGACAAGGATTTCCCTACCGGCCAAACCCTCCCTAACCCGGACGACGCTAGGCCAATTGTGGACTATTTTGATAGTTCTATTTTAAAGACTTGAGCATATAACACCCAGACAGATGTAGAACTGCATTTCAGGGACCTCCTGAGCACCAGAAAAATCTCCTTGTTTTTGAGGTTTATTTTGGAGTTTATTCCGGAAGGATCAACATGTTAGATAAAAAATACAGGTAACTGCCAAAAGGGAAACACCTGAGTAAATGAGGGAAACATATTGAAAACACCTGCATCTACACATGTGTGGTTCCTGAGTTAATTTAGCAATTAACATCCCATCATGCTTAGGGGTCATGTATAAAAATGCTGGACAGGCTATTATTTTGGCTACCATGGCTATGAGATGAAAATGCCCCCATCTTAATCCTATTGAACACTTATGGGAAATTCTGGAGCGGTACCTGAGACAGAGTTTTCCACCAGTATCAACAAAAATACACGATTTCTTGTGGAAGAATGATGTCGTATCCCTCCGATAGAGTTCAGACACATGTAGAATCTGTGCTTCGTTGAAGCTGTTCTGGCACGTGATGACTCAGCTCCCTATTGAGACACTGTTTTTTTTGGAGGGGTCAGTTACCTGTAGATTCAAACACATTATTGCCTATCATCATGCAGAATTATCATCTCATTGTTCCTCAGGGAGCTCATTCTATAATACAGACATTGGTGATATCTGTCCCAGGTAGTTTTTAAAAAGCTGGTAACTTTACCCAAATTCCCTGGTTTTCCAGAAAACCTGGTTGGAATATTCTCGGAATCAGGAGTGAATAAAAGCAGGAAATCTCTAATTCTGCCAACCAGGATTTCTGGAAAACCTGTCGATTTGGAGAAAGTACTGCATCCCAAAGAGCCTGAACTGTGGCCACGTTTTCATTCCTGCCACAAACATTTCATAAAAAATAATCACGGTCTTCAATTTTAGACCACAATTAGTTGAGTGAAGTGTTAGTGCTGGGAAATGTTAAAGCAGTACACTCCTGTGTAAACTGTGGCTGTCTAGACTACAACGCAGGTACCATGCTCTTTTGTCATCTGATTTCCATATGGAGTCTGATGGAGATAAATGTGACCATACTCCAAGGCAGGGTCATTTTTCTTGCATCCAGGTTAAGGCCGGCTACCAGCAGGAACATGGAGCACACCATGTCAGTGAGTCATGACGGTACGCATCACTCACAGTTGAGACGAGCACAGGGTCAAAGCTGCAGTGACCGTGGATGGAGAGCATTTTGTGACGTCAATGGCCTTGCTCAAGGGCCCAACAGCAAGGAAATATCTTTAGGATGAGCCCAATTGCTTTTTTCCAGGGCCTGGCCCAGGATTCGAACCTTCCTGTTCCATCTCCTTAGGCGCTGGGCCCCCTACCAATACTATTTGAAGAACTAATATTCAAATCATTAGTGGAGAAACACCAAAAACCTGTCTACTAATCTGAACACTGGAGACCGTGGGCCAGTGGGCCAGTGGGAGTTCACAGGTGAGGGCTTCATTACTCCTGTGATCAACAGGGGGAAGAGTTACCAAGGGCAAAAGAGGTGTGCACCTTATATTTGTCTGGGTGAAAACCTGTACCAGGTGAGTTAGATTCTGGGTAGATAAATGCAACGTATGGGGGAAGCTCATAATAGATTCATAGTCACCTCCGAGACAGACCTTCCATCACTAATGCCCTGTTAGCATTCACCAGTCATGTTGATGAACAATCCAACCCTTTTGTCAGTGCCAATTATTTAAATGGGGAAATTCACACAATATTCAGTTCATAAGCATTCGACTATAATACCTCTGGCTGTGTGACAGCAGCTGTCTTCCTGGTCTATCAGCATGCTCTAGTGATCTTACTCCCTCGCCACCTTAAATGCAATAACAACAAAAACATGAACAGGTAACTTAGCTAACTAATTCTAATGTGTATTCTTTATTAGCCAAACTACTTTTTCAGTTACCAATTCATCAATAAACAGTCAGGGGAACAAACTTGTTTGGCCAAAAGTGTTCAATAGTCAGTAGCAAGTCTTTAAAATATAGCAAGCAAATATATTGCTTTTCTGTTACAAAATCATTAGTTTGCTACAGATATGAACTCGGCTAATGGTGGAAGTTAGGTCTTCGCAAGCAGTTTGAACTAAGATCATCCATCATGCAGGCAGTTTGAACTAGAAACTAGAATCATCCATCATGCAAGCAGTTTGAACTAGAAACTAGAATCATCCGTAGGGCAGGGTAGGGCAGGGTAGGGCAGGGTAGAGCAGGGCAGGGTAGAGCAGGGTAGAGCAGGGCAAGGCAGGGTAGAGCAGGGCAGGGCAGGGTAGGGCAGAGCAGGGCAGGGTAGAGCAGGGTAGAGCAGGGCAGAGCAGAGTAGAGCAGGGTAGAGCAGGGCAGAGCAGAGCAGGGCAGGGTAGAACAGGGTAGAGCAAAGCAGGGCAGGGTAGAGCAGGGTAGAACAGGGTAGAGCAGGGTAGAGCAAAGCAGGGCAGGGTAGAGCAGGGTAGAGCAGAGCAGAGCAGGGCAGGGTAGAGCAGGGTAGAGCAGGGCAGAGTAGAGTAGAGCAGGGTAGAGCAGGGCAGAGCACTGGTAAAAAGGTGTTATTTCTGGTGTCCCGTTAGGACATTGATAATCAATACCTTAGGCAAAACCAATTCCAGGAGTAGTTCATGCACGTGACTTGACCCGTATGGAGAGTGGGGGAAAAGGATCCAAGCTAATCTGTATTATTGATGTTTGATGAGAATTTACCACCCTACTACCCTCTGTACCCTCTGTAAAGTTGGGATATATAAGACACGCTGTGAGAGCGTTCATGCAAATCACAATGCAATGCAAGATGGGTCAAAACGTTTGTCACGTGTTTGCAGACGGAAGGAATATGTTATTGAAGAGTCTTTTGAATGTAAAATGTTGCAACTGTGGTAGGGATCATAGTTCCCCAATTCCCTGAGTGCCATGTGAGGGTGAAAGAGGTTGAGAGGTCAAGGATTAGGGCTGTAAAGCAAATCTCCTATGTGGAGGCGGTGAAGAGCGATGAAGGAGCAAGAGGCCACGGTTCTGAAGAAGACATGGCGGTGGAGGCACCACAATCAGTTGCCAATGTTGTACTTCAATCAAGTGATCTGGATACACTTATTGCGAGAGAAAAAAAATGGATTTTGGAGCATTTATATCCACAGTTATTAATTGTACAAGTGTCCAAGAGGTCCAAGAGGTCCAAGAGGTCCAAGAGGTCCAAGAAAGCTGGATATCATCATTATATCATTATATCTGCAGCCAAGACGTTTTTGGGCCTCCAGGACTTAACGGCAGAATCACTGCAAGAACTACTGACACCATCTGAGCCTGTGTAGGGACCTGATTAAAACAGAACAGCTGATTCTAGTTTAACATTTCGTTACTGATAGTTTGTATGGGAATCTTTGTTTATTCATTTTTTTTCCTTTTTTGGATTCTTATTATCCACCTGTACACTAGGTGGCGGAATGCACCTATAATTGTTGCGAACGCCATTATACCAAAGAAGAAGAAGAATTTCTAGAGGAAACCATGGAGGTGCATGCGCAACACTCAATTCCACTTTTCTGGGTACACATTTTCTGTCTGAGCTCTTCACACTCTCTCAGCTCCTCAACACGATCCTCTGCTCCCTTGAGCTTTTTTTTTTATCTGAAATTTCTAACTGATCTCTCCACCTGCACTCATCATAATTGTCCACGTTCCTGACAATGACACCCTGCACCTTCGAAATGTGAGAAGGAAATGACGCCATACGAGAACCACGTAATGGATTTTTTACAGGGTCGTTAGTAATATGAAAAAATATAATTTCTTGCCCCGACCGAGATCAATGTCTAAGGTATCGGGTAAGAACGCGACTACAAGTCACCAGGAAGTGGCCACTAGACTTGTCACCTTTTCGAACTGAATACGTTTGGACACACCTACTCATTTCAGGGTTTGATGGTTTTTTGGGTATCGAAGAAAGATCTAGATATTTTCCGGTTTGACTGACCTACATGTCTTAAAATAATGATGGGGAAAGAAATGTGTTTTTTAAACTTATTGTGATAATAATATAAGAATACCATAATGTTGCTGCTACCGTCTCTTATGACTGAACATAACTTCTGGACATCAGAACAGCGATTACTCACCAGGGGCTGGAAGAAACTATTTATTTGAACGAGTCCAACGTCTCTACCAAGAGGAGTTTTCATCTATATTTTTCGTAGCTGTCTACATACCACCACAGACCGATGCTGTAAAGCGTCTGTGTGTAGCTGGTGAGATGAGTCAGACAAATACAAACAAATACGGACCACAATATAATAAACAATCACTCACAAACAAACATGGGGAACAAAAAAATAAATAATGAAGAAGCAATTGGGGGACTGAAACCAGGTGTGTAAGACAAAGACAAAACAAATGGAAAGTGAAAAGTGGATCGGCGATGGCTAGAAGGCCGGTGACGTCGACCGCCGAACGCCGCCCGAACAAGGAGAGGGACCGACTTCGGCGGAAGTCGTGACAGATGCTGGCACTAAGACCGCACTCAATGAGCTGTATTCCCATATAGGGAACATCTAAAGGTCATAAGCAAACAACACTCATCCAGAAGCGGCACTCCTAGTGACCAGGGATGGATGGAAACTTAAATCTGTTTTACCTCATTTCTACCAGCATGTTGAATGTGCAACCAGAGGGAAAAAACTCTAGACCACCTTTACTCCACACACAGAGACACATACAAAGCTCTCCCTCACCCTCCATTTGGCAAATCTGACCATAATCTGACCATGATTCCTGCTTACAAGCAAAAATTAAAGCAGGAAGCGCCAGTGACTCGGTCAATGCAAAACTGGTCAAATGAAGCAGATGCTAAGCTACAGGACTGTTTTGCTAGCACAGACTGGAATATGTTCTGGGATTCTTCTGATCGCATTGAGGAGTACAACACATCAGTCATCAATAAGTGCATCAATGACGTTGTCTCCAAAGTGACTGGACGTACATACCCCAACCAGAAGCCATGGATTACAGGTAACATCCGCACTAAGCTCAAGCATAGAGCTGCCACTTTCAAAAGAGCAGGACTCCCGCTATGCCCTCAGACGAACCATCGAACAGCCAAAGCGTCAATACAGGACTAATATTGAATCCTAATACACCGGTTCCGATGCTTGTCGGATGTGGCAGGACTTGCAAACTATTACAGACTACTAAAGAGAAGCACAGCCAAGAGCTGCCCAGTTACATGAGCCTATCAGATGAGCTAAATTACTTCTATGCTCGCTTTGAGGCAAGTAACACTGAAACATGCATGAGAGCATCAGCTGTTCCGAATGACTGTGTGATCACGCTCTCCGCAGCTGATGTGATTAAGACCTTTAACAGGTCAACATTCACAAGGCCACAGGATCAGACGGATTACCAGGACATGTACTCCGAGCATGCACTGACCAACTGGCACGTGTCTTCACTGACATGTTCAACCTCTCCCTGTCTGAGTCTGTAATACCAACATGTTTCAAGCAGACCACCATAGTCCCTGTGCCCAAGAATATTAAGGTAACCCGTAGCACTCACATCTGTAGCCATGAAGTGTTTCGAAAGGCAGATCATGGCTCACATCAACACCATTATCCCAGAAACCCTAGACCCACTCCAATTTGCATACCGCCCCAACAGATCCACATATGATGCAATCTCTATTGCACACTGCCCTTTCGCACCTGGACAAAAGGAACACCTTTGTTATGCACCTATAAATGCTATTCATTGACTACAGCTCAGTATTCAACACCATAGTGCCCCTTACAGCTCATCACTAAGCTAATGACCCTGGGACTAAACACCACCCTCTGCAACTGGATCCTGGGCTTCATGACGGGCCACCCCCAGGTGGTAAGGGTAGGCAACAACACATCTGCCACACTGATCCTCAACACAAGGGCTCCTCAGGGGTGCATGCTCACCCCCCTCCTGTACTCCCTGTTCACTCATGACTACATGGCCAGGCACGACTCAAACACCATCATTAAGTTTACCGATGACACAACAGTGGTAGGCCTGATCACTGACAATAACGAGACAGCCTATAGGGAGGAGGTCAGAGACCTGGCCGTGTGGTGCCAGGACAACAACATCTCCCTCAATGTGATCAAGACAAAGGAGAGGATTGTGGATTGCAGAAAAGGAGGACTGAGCACACCCCCATTCTCATCGACAGGGTGTCAGAGGAAGGCCCTAAACATTTTCAAAGACTCCAGCCACCCTAGTCATAGACTGTTCTCTCTGCTATCGCACGGCAAGCGATACCGGAGAGCAAAGTTTAGGTCCAAAAGACTTCTTAATAGCTTCTACCCCCAAGCCATAAGACTCCTGAACAGCTAATCAAAGGGCTACCCAGACCCCTCTTTTACGCTGCTGCTAATCTCTGTTTATTGTCTATACATAGTCACTTGAACTCTACCTCCATGTACATATTACCACAATTTCCTTGACTAACCGGTGCCCCCTCACATTGACTCTGTACCGGTACGCCCTGTATATAGCCTCTCTATTGTTATTTTACTGCTGCCATTTTAATTAGTTGTTACTTTTATTTTCATTTGTTTACCTAGCGGAACACCTCCACAACAGCTGCTGAAAAGGCGAAATTAAAAAATATATTTAAAAAATATTTAACTTTCATACATTCACAAGTGCAATACACAAAATTAAAGCTTAAAGCTTAACTTCTTGTTAATCCACCCATCGTGTCCGATTTCAAAAAGGCTTTACAGCGAAAGCACATCATATGATTATGTTAGGTCAAAGCCAAGTCACGAAAACACATACAGCCATTTTTCCAGCAAAAGAGAGGAGTCACAAAAAGCAGAAATAGAGATAAAATTAATCACTAACCTTTGATGATCTTCATCAGATAGCACTCATAGGACTTCATGCACAATACATGCATGTTTTGTTCGATAAAGTTCATATTTATATCCAAAAATCTCAGTTTACATTGGCAAGTTATGTTCAGTAATGTTGTGCCTTGAAAACATCCGGCAAATTTGCAGAGAGCCACATCAATTTACATAAATACTCATCATAAACTTTGATAAAATGTACAAGTATTATGCACAGAATTATAGATATACTTCTCCTTAATGACACCGCTGTGTCAGATTTCAAAAAAGCTTTACGGAAAAAGCAAACCATACAATAATCTGAGTACGGCGTTCAGACACAAAAACAAGCCATACAGAAACCCGCCATGTAGTGGAGTCAACAGAAGTCAGAAATAGCATTACAAATATTAACTTACCTTTGATGATCTTTATCAGAATGCACTCCCAGGAATCCAAGTCCCACAATAAATGTTTGTTTTGTTCGATAAAGTCCCTCATTTATGTCCAAATACCTCATTTTTTTAGCGTGTTTAGTAAACAAATCCAAACTCACGAGGCGCAGGCAAGTCCAGGCGAAAGTTCAGACAAAAAGTTAAAAAAGTTATATTACAGTTCGTAGAAACATGTCAAACAATGTATAGAATCAATCTTTAGGATGTTTTGAACATAAATCTTCAATAATGTTCCAACCAGAGAATTCCTTTGTCTTTAGAAAGGCAATGGAACGCAGGTCGCTCTCACTGGTGAGCGTGTAATCAGCTCATGACCTTCTGCCAGACCTCTGGTTGAAACAGCTCTCATTTGCCCTCACTTCACAGCATCAAACAACATTCTAAAGACTGTTGACATCTAGTGGAAGCCTTAGGGAGTGCAATAGGACCTCTTAGACACTGTATATTCGATAGGCAACGAGTTGAAAAACTACAAACCTCAGATTTCCCACTTCCTGGTTTGGATTTTTCTCAGGTTTTCGCCTGCCATATGAGTTCTGTTATACTCACAGACATCATTCAAACAGTTTTAGAAACTACAGAGTGATTTCAATCCAAATCTACGAATAATATGCATGTATTAGCTTCTGGGCCTGAGTAGCTGGCAGTTTACTCTGGGCAAGTTTTTCATCCGAACGTGAAAATGCTGCCCCCTATCCCAAACACTTATTTTTCTTAACTTTCGAAAGCATTGTTGTGTAAGGGCTTGAAAGTATTTCACTCTAAGGTCTACCTGTTGTATTCGGTGCATGTGACAAATACAATTTCATTTGATACATGATTCCATGTGTGTTATTTCATAGTTTTGATGTCTTCACTATTATTCTCCAATGTAGAAAATAATTTAAAAAAATAAAGAAAAACACTATGAATGAGTAGGTGTGTTCAACCTGTTGGCTGGTACCGTATACAGTAGCTCCTGGAGTCTGGACCAACAGAATATATACAGTAACTATTGGCTGGTACCGTATACAGTAGCTCCTGGAGTCTGGACCAACAGAATATATACAGTAACTTTTGGCTGGTACTGTATTATTTATCGCTCTCACGTGCACATTTCTGTCCATTAAGAACCATGTGTGTCTTGTTTTGTATAAAGTAATGAAATGCAGTAGGACAGGATCTTTATAAAACATAGCTCTATATTAGCTAGTTATAACTGTCATGTTCATGTGTCTCCGGCCATGATCAACTGCAATGACCTCATGAACTGGAGGGGGGGGGGGGGGGGTCTTAACCAATCATAGAGCAATATCATACAGACACGGACAATGTACTTACCGTTGGAGTAGAGGCTAGTGCTCTGGCTGGAGTCCATGCAACACTGAAAAAGTTGTGTAAGGAGGTCGCAGGGCCGAGGGGGAGTTTGTTGTTCAGCCAGAGTGAAATTTTCCAAAGAGAAAACAAGGCACTCACAGCCAAGGTAAAAATACACGATTCCAACATGGGTTGTCTACTCAGAGAAAACAGGTTGATGAAGGAGACGCTACTAGACATACAAAGTCGTAGCATGCTTGAAAATCAAATTTGGTCTGGTATTCCTGAGGACACATCCAATAATCCAGAGGGAGCGATCAGAGAATTCATGAAATCCGCCTTGAAACTTCCTATAGAGACTGTAAACAAGGTGGCTTTCCACCGAGTACACAGACTTGAAGCTCGGAGAGACAAGACCAAGAGTCCCCGACCGATCATCGCAAAATGTGAACACTACCAACAAAAGGAGCTGATCAAAAGCAGGGGAAGGGAACTTAAAGGGACCAAACTAGATCAATTAACGTCGTAAGAGACTGTATCCAGTCCAGAGGCAACAGAGGGAGAATGATAAGTGCCTTTATCATTGTGGACAAACTCTTTATAGATGGACAGCTATTCTGAGACAGCTCCATAACACCGTGGCTGTACAAAATTCTACAGGGACTTCAGGTTACGAAACAAAAGAAGGTATGGGAACTGTGAAAATATCTGAACACCATGAAGTGGATATGAACACACACGTACTCAACTACATGCTCGCTTACACATCCGGACTTATACACACACACACACCTGATCTCGCTCTCTTCTCTCACTCTCTTTCTTTTCTCTTCTCTCCCCCTCTCTATTGTGGAGAACTGTTTTATAATTTAATGTGTTTATTGTTTGTCTATCTTTTTTATGTATTTGTCTACAAGTTTATATATGTTTACAACAAGCATGGGGAAGATATCAGAATAGGGGCATTGGGGTATAATAACATATTGTACAGAAAACAGTTGTACTGTAGTGAAGCCGTCTCTAGAGTAATGCAAGGTCTCTTTCATGATCATGTGAAACGTCAGTTGCTATGGAAATTCTGGGATGTGTTTTTCAAAGATGTTAAAGGTAATTATGATGCATCTATGATGGAGATACGATATGGATTACAATTATCATCATGAATATTAAGGCTATACACACTACATGTTACACACATAGACAGTCAAACATGCAAATTGGCAGTTATTATTTATTTTGACATCACACATTATAGTCTTACTGTCATACAGACATCGTACACACTCATTACATCACATCCAATATCATACACATCAACTTACTCAGATTTGTTCTTATACAGACATCGTACACACTCTCACTATATCACATCCAATATCGTACACATCAACCTACTCAGATTTGTTACACACATACTATCTTGTCTCAATATTCTAACATCTGTGGCTCACAGTCAAACAGGCAAACAGGCAAACAGGCAAGGAAATAAAACAAATATTGAACCTATTTCTTGAATTCTAAATATCAGACATTTGAAAGCTCTAGGTTTGACCGTCATAATACCTCTGATGGTAGTAACTTTACAAGCACTAATTATGGTCAATTTAGACTGAGAATAGTATCCAGTTATGGTAAGGGGTGAAATAAGAATGGCTAGTTATAATTGTAACGGATTAGCAGATTATAAATAAAGAAAATCAGTCTTTACACAGCTAAAAGAAAAGGAATATAACCTGTTTACAGGAAACTCACTCTACATCCTTAGATGACGTTGTTTACAGGAAACTCACTCTACATCCTTAAATGACGTTGTTTACAGGAAACTCACTCTACATCCTTAGATGACGTTGTTTACAGGAAACTCACTCTACATCCTAAAATGAAGTTGTTTACAGGAAACTCACTCTACATCCTGAGATGACGTTGTTTACAGGAAACTCACTCTACATCCTTAAATGACGTTGTTTACAGGAAACTCACTCTACATCCTTAGATGACGTTGTTTACAGGAAACTCACTCTACATCCTAAGATGAAGTTGTTTACAGGAAACTCACTCTACATCCTTAGATCACGTTGTTAACAGGAAACTCACTACATCCTTAGATGAAGTTGTTTACAGGAAACTCACTCTACATCCTTAGATCACGTTGTTTACAGGAAACTCACTCTACATCCTAAGATGACGTTGTTTACAGGAAACTCACTCTACATCCTTAGATGACGTTGTTTACAGGAAACTCACTCTACATCCTAAGATGACGTTGTTTACAGGAAACTCACTCTACATCCTAAGATGAAGTTGTTTACAGGAAACTCACTCTACATCCTTAGATCACGTTGTTTACAGGAAACTCACTCTACATCCTTAGATGAAGTTGTTTACAGGAAACTCACTCTACATCCTTAGATCACGTTGTTTACAGGAAACTCACTCTACATCCTAAGATGACGTTGTTTACAGGAAACTCACTCTACATCCTTAGATGAAGTTGTTTACAGGAAACTCACTCTACATCCTAAGATCACGTTGTTTACAGGAAACTCACTCTACATCCTTAGATCACGTTGTTTACAGGAAACTCACTCTACATCCTTAGATCACGTTGTTTACAGGAAACTCACTCTACATCCTAAGATGACGTTGTTTACAGGAAACTCACTCTACATCCTAAGATGAAGTTGTTTACAGGAAACTCACTCTACATCCTTAGATCACGTTGTTTACAGGAAACTCACTCTACATCCTTAGATGAAGTTGTTTACAGGAAACTCACTCTACATCCTTAGATCACGTTGTTTACAGGAAACTCACTCTACATCCTAAGATGACGTTGTTTACAGGAAACTCACTCTACATCCTTAGATGAAGTTGTTTACAGGAAACTCACTCTACATCCTAAGATCACGTTGTTTACAGGAAACTCACTCTACATCCTTAGATCACGTTGTTTACAGGAAACTCACTCTACATCCTAAGATGACGTTGTTTACAGGAAACTCACTCTACATCCTTAGATGAAGTTGTTTACAGGAAACTCACTCTACATCCTTAGATGAAGTTGTTTACAGGAAACTCACTCTACATCCTTAGATGAAGTTGTTTACAGGAAACTCACTCTACATCCTAAGATGAAGTTGCGTGGAAAAAGGAATTGGGTGGTGAACTCAAAGGGTGTGATGATATTAATTAACAAAAATGTTGATCTGAATGTGCAAATAGTCAGGAATGATATAATATAATAGTGTAGAATGATATAATATAATAGTGGAGAATTATATAATATTATAGTGTAGAATGATATAATATTATAGTGTAGAATGATATAATAGTGTAGAATGATATAATATAATAGTGTAGAATGATATAATATAATAGTGTAGAATGATATAATATAATAGTGTAGAATGATATAATATAATAGTGTAGAATGATATAATATAATAGTCTAGAATGATATAATATTATAGTGTAGAATGATATAATATAATAGTGTAGAATGATATAATATAATAGTGGAGAATGATATAATATTATAGTGTAGAATGATATAATAGTGTAGAATGATATAATATAATAGTGTAGAATGATATAATATTATAGTGTAGAATGATATAATATAATAGTGTAGAATGATATAATATAATAGTGGAGAATGATATAATAGTGTAGAATGATATAATAGTGTAGAATGATATAATATAATAGTGTAGAATGATATAATATAATAGTGTAGAATGATATAATATAATAGTGTAGAATGATATAATATAATAGTGTAGAATTATATAATATAATAGTGTAGAATGATATAATATAATAGTGTAGAATGATATAATAGTGTAGAATGATATAATATAATAGTCTAGAATGATATAATATAATAGTCTAGAATGATATAATAGTGTAGAATGATATAATAGTGTAGAATGATATAATATAATAGTGTAGAATGATATAATATAATAGTCTAGAATGATATAATATAATAGTGTAGAATGATATAATAGTGTAGAATGATATAATATAATAGTGTAGAATGATATAATATAATAGTGTAGAATGATATAATAGTGTAGAATGATATAATATAATAGTGTAGAATGATATAATAGTGTAGAATGATATAATATAATAGTGTAGAATGATATAATATAATAGTGTAGAATGATATAATAGTGTAGAATGATATAATATAATAGTGGAGAATGATATAATATAATAGTGTAGAATGATATAATATTATAGTGTAGAATGATATAATATAATAGTGTAGAATGATATAATAGTGTAGAATGATATAATAGTCTAGAATGATAGAATATAATAGTGTAGAATGATATAATATAATAGTGTAGAATGATATAATATAATAGTGTAGAATGATATAATATAATAGTGTAGAATGATATAATATTATAGTGTAGAATGATATAATATAATAGTGTAGAATGATATAATATAATAGTGTAGAATGATATAATATTATAGTGTAGAATGATATAATATAATAGTGTAGAATGATATAATATAATAGTGTAGAATGATATAATATAATAGTGTAGAATGATATAATATAATAGTGTAGAATGATATAATATTATAGTGTAGAATGATATAATATAATAGTGTAGAATGATATAATATAATAGTGTAGAATGATATAATATAATAGTGTAGAATGATATAATATAATAGTGTAGAATGATATAATAGTGTAGAATGATATAATATAATAGTGTAGAATGATATAATATAATAGTGTAGAATGATATAATATAATAGTGTAGAATGATATAATATAATAGTGTAGAATGATATAATATAATAGTGTAGAATGATATAATATAATAGTGTAGAATGATATAATATTATAGTGTAGAATGATATAATATTATAGTGTAGAATGATATAATATAATAGTGTAGAATGATATAATATTATAGTGTAGAATGATATAATATTATAGTGTAGAATGATATAATATAATAGTGTAGAATGATATAATATAATAGTGTAGAATGATATAATATAATAGTGTAGAATGATATAATATAATAGTGTAGAATGATATAATATAATAGTGTAGAATGATATAATATAATAGTGTAGAATGATATAATATAATAGTGTAGAATGATATAATATTATAGTGTAGAATGATATAATATTATAGTGTAGAATGATATAATATAATAGTGTAGAATGATATAATATAATAGTGTAGAATGATATAATATAATAGTGTAGAATGATATAATATAATAGTGTAGAATGATATAATATAATAGTGTAGAATGATATAATATTATAGTGTAGAATGATATAATATTATAGTGTAGAATGATATAATATAATAGTGTAGAATGATATAATATAATAGTGTAGAATGATATAGTATAATAGTGTAGAATGATATAATATAATAGTGGAGAATGATATAATATTATAGTGTAGAATGATATAATATAATAGTGTAGAATAATATAATAGTGTAGAATGATATAATATAATAGTGTAGAATGATATAATATAATAGTGTAGAATGATATAATATAATAGTGTAGAATGATATAATATAATAGTGTAGAATGATATAATATAATAGTGTAGAATGATATAATATAATAGTGGAGAATGATATAATATAATAGTGGAGAATGATATAATATAATAGTGTAGAATGATATAATATAATAGTGTAGAATGATATAATATAATAGTGTAGAATGATATAATATAATAGTGTAGAATGATATAATATAATAGTGTAGAATGATATAATATAATAGTGTAGAATGATATAATATAATAGTGTAGAATGATATAATATAATAGTGTAGAATTATATAATAGTGTAGAATGATATAATATAATAGTGGAGAATGATATAATATAATAGTGTAGAATGATATAATATAATAGTGTAGAATGATATAATATAATAGTGGAGAATGATATAATATAATAGTGTAGAATGATATAATATTATAGTGTAGAATGATATAATATAATAGTGTAGAATGATATAATATAATAGTGTAGAATGATATAATATAATAGTGTAGAATGATATAATATAATAGTGTAGAATGATATAATATAATAGTGTAGAATGATTCACAAGGAAGGTGGATCCTTTTGAAGATGAAAGTGGAAGAAGAAGTGATGTGGCTCATTAATCTATATGGTCCAAATCAGGATGATCCACACTTCTTCGAAAACATTATTGAACTTACAGGCAACAAATGATCAAATCATTATGGTAGGACCTCAATGGACCGTAAAAGAAATCTCTCTACAAACTATCATCACCGTTCCCTTAAAGAAATCACAAATATTATGGACACATTAGAAATAGTGGATATTTGGAGACTACAAAACCCCAACCTAGTGAGATATACATGGAGGAGACATGGAGGAGACTTAATCAAGCTAGTCATCTTGACTACATTCTTGTCTCTTTCTCTCTTGTATATGTAATATATCTCTTGCATCAAAGGTTAAAACAAGTTTTAATAGGAGACAGAATGCGATCAGATCATCATCTAATTGGCCTTCACATAACTCTTATAGATTTTCCACGTGGACGGGGATATTGGAAATTTAATCAAAGTTTACTGGAGGACAACTTAGTTAAAAATAAGACAAAATAATTTATAACTGAATTCTTCCAGTATAATATAGGTTCAGCAAATCCCCTTATTGTTTGGGATACCTTTTAAATGTACCTTCAGGGTTCATTCAATTCAATATTCATCAATAATAAAAAAAATAGTTTCTGGCTAAAGAGACAAGACTAACCAGGGAAATCCATGAACTAATAGTACAGGTAGATAGTAATAAAAACAATACTACAGAGATACAAAATAAGTTAGAGGAAAAACACAAAGAACCTGAGGAACTTATTCAAGAACGATCTAATGTAATCTGTTACAAAAATAAAGCAAACTGGATGGAATATGGAGAAAAATGAGAAAAAAAATATTTCTGAATGTCCAATGCAGGAACAAAGGAAATTTACTGAAACTCCTTACTGAAGACGGAGACATCTACAGTTCTCCAAATTATATTTTAAGAGGAAGCAAATTATTTTAGGCAGATGTTCTCTTTCCCACTAAATATTATTTTTTGACCTTTATTTAACTAGGCAAGTCAGTTAAGAACAAATTCTTATTTTCAATGGCAGCCTAGGAACAGTTCAGGGGTAGAACGACAGATTTGTACCTTGTCAGCTCGGGGATTTGAACTTGCAACCTTCCGGTTACTAGTCCAACACTCTTAACCACTAGGCTACCCTGCCGCCTCTACACTCTAACCACTAGGCTACCCTGCCGCCTCTACACTCTAACCACTAGGCTACCCTGCCGCCCCAAATGAAGATTATGATAAGGAATTATTTCTAAATAATGTAAAAAATGGAAAATTAATTTCATTTTTATACAATGCCTTGCAAAAGTATTCACGCCCTTGGCGTTTTTCCTATTTTGTTACATTACAACCTGTACATTAAATAGATTTTTATTTGGATACCATGTAATGGACATACACAAAATAGTACAAACTGGTGAAGTGAAATGAAAAAAATATCTCTTTCAAAAAATTGAAATAGAAAAAACAGAAAAGTGGTATGTGTATATATATATATTCACCCCTTTGCTATGAAGCCCCTAAATAATATCTGGTGCAACCAATTACCTTCAGAAGTCACATAATTAGTTAAATAAAGTCCACCTGTGAGCAATCTAAGTGTCACACAGTGATCTCAGTATATATATACACCTGTTCTGAAAGACCCCAGAGTCTGCAACATTACTAAGCAAGGGACATCACCAAGCAAGCAGCACCATGAAGACCAAGGACCTCTCCAAACAGGTCAGGGACAAAGTTGTGGAGAAGTACAGATCAGGGTTGGGTTATAAAAAATATCAGAAACTTTGAATATCCCACTGAGCACCAATAAATCCATTATTAAAAAATGAAAAGAATATGGGAACCACAACAAACCTGCCAAGAGAGGGCCGTCCACCAAAACTCACGGACCAGGCAAGGAGGGCATTAATCAGAGAGGCAACAAAGAGACCAAAGATAAACCTGAAGGTGCTGCAAAGCTCCACAGCGGAGATTGGAGTATCTGTCCATATGACCACTTTAAGCCGTAGACTCCACAGAGCTGGACTTTATGGAAGAGTGGCCAGAAAAAAATAAGCAAACATGTTTGGTGTTCACCAAAAGGCATGTGGGAGACTCCACAAACATATGGAAGAGGGAACTCTGGTCAGATGAGACTAAAATTGAGATTTTTGGCCATCAAGGAAAACGTAATGTCATGCGCAAACCAAACACCTCTCATCACCCCAAGAACTCCATCCCCACAGTGAAGCATGGTGATGGTAGCATCATGCTGTGGGGATGTTTTTCATCGTCAGGGACTGGGAAGCTGCTCTGAATTGAAGGAATGATGGATGGCGCTAAATACAGGGAAATTCTTGAGGGAAACCTGTTTCAGTCTTCCAGAGATTTGAGACTGGGACAGAGGTTCACCTTCCAGCAGGACAATGACCCTAAGGATACTGCTAAAGCAACACTTGAGTGGTTTAAGAGGAAACATTTAAATGTCTTGGAATGGCCTAGTCAATGTCCAGACCTCAATCCAATTGAGAATCTGTGGTATGACTTAAAGATTGCTGTACATCAGCGGAACCCATCCTACTTGAAGGAGCTGGAGCAGTTTTGCCTTGAAGAATGGACAAAAATCCCAGTGGCTAGATGTGCCAAGTTTGTAGAGACATACCCCAAGAGACTTGCAGCTGGAATTGCTGCAAAAGATGGCTCTACATAGTATTAACTTTTGGGGGGTGAATAGTTATGCTTAAGTTTTCTGTTTTTTTTGTCTTATTTCTCGTTTGTTTCACAATAAAAATATTTTTCAACTTCAAAGTGGTAGGCATGTTGTGTAAATCAAATGATACAAACCCTCCAAAAATCCCTTTTAATTCCAGGTTGTAAGGCAACAAAATAGGAAAAATGCCAAGGGGGGTGAATACTTTCGCAAGCCACTGTACACTGCAATTTTCCTGTTCACCATGCACTTTATATCCAAAGTCTGTGCTGCTCTGTTTTGGAGTTCTGTCTCTCTCTGTTCTGAAGCGCGCTCTCTGGGCCTCAGAGATGTGCTTTGATGTCTGCCTGACTGCGTGTTAACGTGATGCGAGTCCTGCTGCTCCCCGAAATTGTTTTAATCTGAGCCTGTGCTGGTGAAACCTGGCTGTGTCGATAGCTTTGTCCATCTCTAGCTCAGACCCAACATTTTAAAAGTTTCTCTCTCACTCACTGTGAGTGTATAACAAATACAATACGGACCATCTCATCTCATCTTTCACAAGCAGACAGTCACAAACTGTTCAAACAATTCTTTCTCATGGAATTTGTACCTGGAGATACAGTAACATTTACAACGATTGTAGTATTTTTTTACAGAACTTTTGATTCAGCCTCGGTAAGTGTGCTGTTAGAGATTACTTTGTCCTCTCCTGTCTCCTTCAGAGGACCTGTCAGCTCCACATGCTGTTAGAGATTACTTTGTCCTCTCCTGTCTCCTTCAGAGGACCTGTCAGCTCCACATGCTGTTAGAGATTACTTTGTCCTCTCCTGTCTCCTTCAGAGGACCTGTCAGCTCCACATGCTGTTAGAGATTACTTTGTCCTCTCCTTCAGAGGACCTGTCAGCTTCACATGCTGTTAGAGATTACTCTGTCCTCTCCTTCAGAGGACCTGTCAGCTCCACAAGCTGTTAGAGATTACTTTGTCCTCTCCTGTCTCCTTCAGAGGACCTGTCAGCTCCACATGCTGTTAGAGATTACTTTGTCCTCTCCTGTCTCCTTCAGAGGACCTGTCAGCTCCACATGCTGTTAGAGATTACTTTGTCCTCTCCTTCAGAGGACCTGTCAGCTTCACATGCTGTTAGAGATTACTCTGTCCTCTCCTGTCTCCTTCAGAGGACCTGTCAGCTCCACATGCTGTTAGAGATTACTTTGTCCTCTCCTGTCTCCTTCAGAGGACCTGTCAGCTCCACATGCTGTTAGAGATTACTTTGTCCTCTCCTGTCTCCTTCAGAGGACCTGTCAGCTCCACATGCTGTTAGAGATTACTTTGTCCTCTCCTTCAGAGGACCTGTCAGCTTCACATGCTGTTAGAGATTACTCTGTCCTCTCCTTCAGAGGACCTGTCAGCTCCACAAGCTGTTAGAGATTACTTTGTCCTCTCCTGTCTCCTTCAGAGGACCTGTCAGCTCCACATGCTGTTAGAGATTACTTTGTCCTCTCCTGTCTCCTTCAGAGGACCTGTCAGCTCCACATGCTGTTAGAGATTACTTTGTCCTCTCCTTCAGAGGACCTGTCAGCTTCACATGCTGTTAGAGATTACTCTGTCCTCTCCTTCAGAGGACCTGTCAGCTCCACAAGCTGTTAGAGATTACTTTGTCCTCTCCTGTCTCCTTCAGAGGACCTGTCAGCTTCACAAGCTGTTAGAGATTACTTTGTCCTCTCCTGTCTCCTTCAGAGGACCTGTCAGCTCAACAAGCTGTTAGAGATTACTTTGTCCTCTCCTGTCTCCTTCAGAGGACCTGTCAGCTCCACACGCTGTTAGAGATTACTTTGTCCTCTCCTGTCTCCTTCAGAGGACCTGTCAGCTCCACATGCTGTTAGAGATTACTTCGTCCTCTCCTGTCTCCTTCAGAGGACCTGTCAGCTCCACAAGCTGTTAGAGATTACTTTGTCCTCTCCTGTCTCCTTCAGAGGACCTGTCAGCTCCACAAGCTGTTAGAGATTACTTTGTCCTCTCCTGTCTCCTTCAGAGGACCTGTCAGCTCCACATACTGTTAGAGATTACTTTGTCCTCTCCTGTCTCCTTCAGAGGACCTGTCAGCTCCACAAGCTGTTAGAGATTACTTCGTCCTCTCCTGTCTCCTTCAGAGGACCTGTCAGCTCCACATGCTGTTAGAGATTACTTCGTCCTCTCCTGTCTCCTTCAGAGGACCTGTCAGCTCCACATGCTGTTAGAGATTACTTCGTCCTCTCCTGTCTCCTTCAGAGGACCTGTCAGCTCCACATGCTGTTAGAGATTACTTCGTCCTCTCCTGTCTCCTTCAGAGGACCTGTCAGCTCCACAAGCTGTTAGAGATTACTTCGTCCTCTCCTGTCTCCTTCAGAGGACCTGTCAGCTCCACATGCTGTTAGAGATTACTTCGTCCTCTCCTGTCTCCTTCAGAGGACCTGTCAGCTCCACATGCTGTTAGAGATTACTTCGTCCTCTCCTGTCTCCTTCAGAGGACCTGTCAGCTCCACATGCTGTTAGAGATTACTTCGTCCTCTCCTGTCTCCTTCAGAGGACCTGTCAGCTCCACATGCTGTTAGAGATTACTTTGTCCTCTCCTGTCTCCTTCAGAGGACCTGTCAGCTCCACA
This sequence comes from Oncorhynchus mykiss, assembly GCF_057628025.1. Classification (NCBI taxonomy): domain Eukaryota; kingdom Metazoa; phylum Chordata; class Actinopteri; order Salmoniformes; family Salmonidae; genus Oncorhynchus; species Oncorhynchus mykiss. Next base: position 41,029,767 of record NC_143035.1, read on the forward strand.
AGCTGTTAGAGATTACTTCGTCCTCTCCTGTCTCCTTCAGAGGACCTGTCAGCTCCACATACTGTTAGAGATTACTTTGTCCTCTCCTGTCTCCTTCAGAGGACCTGTCAGCTCCACATACTGTTAGAGATTACTTTGTCCTCTCCTGTCTCCTTCAGAGGACCTGTCAGCTCCACATACTGTTAGAGATTACTTTGTCCTCTCCTGTCTCCTTCAGAGGACCTGTCAGCTCCACAAGCTGTTAGAGATTACTCTGTCCTCTCCTTCAGAGGACCTGTCAGCTCCACAAGCTGTTAGAGATTACTCTGTCCTCTCCTTCAGAGGACCTGTCAGCTCCACAAGCTGTTAGAGATTACTTCGTCCTCTCCTGTCTCCTTCAGAGGACCTGTCAGCTTCACATACTGTTAGAGATTACTCTGTCCTCTCCTTCAGAGGACCTGTCAGCTCCACATGCTGTTAGAGATTACTTCGTCCTCTCCTATCTCCTTCAGAGGACCTGTCAGCTCCACATGCTGTTAGAGATTACTTCGTCCTCTCCTGTCTCCTTCAGAGGACCTGTCAGCTTCACATACTGTTAGAGATTACTCTGTCCTCTCCTTCAGAGGACCTGTCAGCTCCACATGCTGTTAGAGATTACCCTGTCCTCTCCTTCAGAGGACCTGTCAGCTCCACATGCTGTTAGAGATTACCCTGTCCTCTCCTTCAGAGGACCTGTCAGCTCCACATGCTGTTAGAGATTACCCTGTCCTCTCCTTCAGAGGACCTGTCAGCTCCACATGCTGTTAGAGATTACCCTGTCCTCTCCTGTCTCCTTCAGAGGACCTGTCAGCTCCACATGCTGTTAGAGATTACCCTGTCCTCTCCTTCAGAGGACCTGTCAGCTCCACAAGCTGTTAGAGATTACTCCGTCCTCTCCTGTCTCCTTCAGAGGACCTGTCAGCTCCACATGCTGTTAGAGATTACCCTGTCCTCTCCTGTCTCCTTCAGAGGACCTGTCAGCTCCACATGCTGTTAGAGATTACCCTGTCCTCTCCTGTCTCCTTCAGAGGACCTGTCAGCTCCACATGCTGTTAGAGATTACTCCGTCCTCTCTTGTCTCCTTCAGAGGACCTGTCAGCTCCACAAGCTGTTAGAGATGACCCTGTCCTCTCCTTCAGAGGACCTGTCAGCTCCACATGCTGTTAGAGATTACCCTGTCCTCTCCTGTCTCCTTCAGAGGACCTGTCAGCTCCACAAACTGTTAGAGATTACCCTGTCCTCTCCTTCAGAGGACCTGTCAGCTCCACATGCTGTTAGAAATTACTCCGTCCTCTCCTGTCTCCTTCAGAGGACCTGTCAGCTTCACATGCTGTTAGAGATTACCCCATCCTCTCCTTCAGAGGACCTGTCAGCTCCACACGCTGTTAGAGATTACCAGTCCTCTCCTTCAGAGGACCTGTCAGCTCCACATGCTGTTAGAGATTGCCCCGTCCTCCCTGTTTGTCAGAGATTGTACAAATCCCAAGGTCCCTGGTCAAAAGCACCATATATGGAATAGGGTGTCATTTGGGACTCAGAGATGGTGTCTGACAAGCAGCTCGGCACGTAGAGAATAATCCCATGAACTGAAGAGGACTTGATGAAGATACATCTTTATCTATCTAACACACACACACACACACAAACACACACACACACACACACACACAGATACATACACACACATATACACCACACACACACACATACACACACACACACATACAAACACAGATCTGTATAGTCAGAGAAACACACACTTCTGTATCCTCCTCACAACAAATGGCTGTATCCTCCTCACAACAAATGGCTGTATCTGTTTGTCATCGTCTCCAGATGAATGCCTTTCAGACCCAGGTTGAGTACCAAATGGCACCCTATTCCCTAAAGAGTGCACTACTTTTGACTACAGCCTAAAGGGCCCTGGTCAAAAGCAGTATACTAGAAAGGAAGGGCCCACTTGGAACGCGCTCATTCTTTGTCCCCGGGACAGAATCACCAATCTCTCACACAATAATCACGTAAAATGGTTTGAAGCATGACATGATTTTATTTTGAATAACAGTTTTGATAAGGAGTTGATTGAAAACATAAACCTCATGGAGTTGAATATTCAGGGCTGTTTTTTTTTCTCAGTAATCAGAGGAGCTGACGCAGAGATGCTGTGTTGGCTCCATCTAGTGGACTATGGTGAAATGACAGGGGAAAGTCTTTACGCTTCATCTGAGTCAATAGCTCTCTTAAATCTCCTGCAGGCCTATAAGAGACATATAATACTACATTTATACATAGAAACATATTTAGAGATATAACCAATTGTGTTTAAATGTTTCAGACTCACACTGATCCACAAAGTCATGTTACATCATCATATGTCCAGTCTTTGGATAATATGTACATTATTTATGCTGGAAGTAGCCATACAGGCCAACAAATGTTAATTAAATTATATCTATTCTTTTGTATTCTCCTATGTGTATTGTATTCCCTGACAGCTACAGCGTCTCTGGCATTGTGGTGTGTTTGAGGGTGGGCTAGTTCTATCTGCGGTCTTCTATCTGCGGTCTTCTATCTGCCATATGCTGGTATGGGACAATAGAAGCCTGACTCTTTTATACAGACTTCTAACCGCGTGTCTCTCTCTCTCTCTCCAACTCTCTTGTCGTATATTAGATACGAGTTTAGAGTTATACAGAGCGGTATATAAACAAGCATGTATAATGTGTTTAATGTATTTTACAGAACAGAGGTGTATATTAAGAGGCGTTTTTAGTTCCTGACTATTTCCTGGATAGAAGCAGAATCGTTGTTCTGAATCTGTATTCAGATAAGAAGTTAGATCTCCAGAAAACACAACACCTTTAGAATGTGTTTCTGCTGGAGATCAATGGGGGGGGGTTTGTCTCAAAGTTGTTTAAGTAAACATGTTTACCTCTGCCTGCTGTGCACGTTGAGATGCCCTGCGCGCGCACACACACACACACACACACACACACACACACACACACACACACACACACACACACACACACACACACAGAGAGAGACAGACACACCACAGAGACACAGACACACACCACACACAGAGAGACAGACACACACACACACACACACACACACACACACACACACACACACACAGAGACAGACACACCACAGAGACACAGACACACACCACACACAGAGAGACAGACACACCACAGAGACACAGAGACACATACACACACCACACACAGAGAGACAGACACACCACAGAGACACAAAGACACATACACACACAGAGAGAGACAGACACACCACAGAGACACAGACACACCACAGAGACACAGACACACACCACACACAGAGACAGACACACCACATCGCAACAGATCAGACACCCCAGCGGCCCTTGTTACAGAATATCTCTGGCTAACTTGAAGTCTTCACTTTAGCTATGAACTCACAGTGGCACGTCATATTTCTCTCCATTACCTTCACAGCCCACAGCCAGCCCACGGCCAGCCCACGGCCAGCCCACGGCCAGCCCACGGCCAGCCCACGGCCAGCCCACGGCCAGCCCACGGCCAGCCCACGGCCAGTCCACGGCCAGCCCACGGCCAGTCCACGGCCAGCCCACGGCCAGCCCACGGCCAGCCCACGGCCAGACCTCCTCACCGTGAAGATTTGAACATTCGGGGTTGATCTTAAATTAAAGGCCTTAAATGAATAGCTTTAGTCTATTAGAGGAAAGCTTTGAATGTACTATTACTCTTAATAATGTAGCTTCCTAAAAATCTGGTTTAATTCATTAATTATGTCTCTACCTACTTTAAATCGAGACATAGATTATTTATCTAATCAAAACGCTGGTTTAATTCATTCATTATGTCTTTGCCTACTTTAAATTGAGACATAGATTATTTCTCTAATCCAAACGCGGGTTTGTCTCACGTCTCAGAACTAGATATTCATCCATGTTTCTCAAACCTCAAATTTGGAAGTTTTTCAATTTTAGGCATTGACTCCACATTGATTAGGGATAGGAAAGTATCGGAGAGCCTTTACACGTGAAATATATTGGTGAATCTAAAATACACTGGTTTGATTCATCCTAAAAGTTGACATATTCAGTTGTTCAATTCATTAAATGTTGGAAGGTGAGAAAACTGTAATAGGGGTTGACCAGTAGTCCTATAAATCTACCCTGATCCTCACTAATCATGGAACTGTAATAGGGGTTAAACAGTAGTCCTATAAATCTACCCTGATCCTCACTAATCAAGGAACTGTGATAGGGGTTAAACAGTAGTCCTATAAATCTACCCTGATCCTCACTAATCATGGAACTGTAATAGTGGTTGACCAGTAGTCCTATAAATCTACCCTGATCCTCACTAATCATGGAACTGTAATAGGGGTTAAACAGTAGTCCTATAAATCTACCCTGATCCTCACTAATCATGGAACTGTAATAGGGGTTAAACAGTAGTCCTATAAATCTACCCTGATCCTCACTAATCATGGAACTGTAATAGTGGTTGACCAGTAGTCCTATAAATCTACCCTGATCCTCACTAATCATGGAACTGTGATAGGGGTTAAACAGTAGTCCTATAAATCTACCCTGATCCTCACTAATCATGGAACTGTGATTACAATGGTCCAATCATTGTGAACCGTGTTCCAGGTTTCAGGTTGAGTCTTGCTATGTGTGTTCCGTAATGATTCCAATAGGCTTCATGTCCCAGATTATTGCCCAACATGGAAAGCCTGATATGACCCACTATAGATAGAGATCCTCAGGAACAACCACAGGAACTAGACAGAGGAAAGAAAGGCCAACTAACAACGGAACGGAATATAGCACAATAACCACGTTTCCATGCACAGTTTTAATGCTAGTAAAGTCATACCATATAGAACAAAAATATTAAATAATGGAAAGTTGGAAAGTTCCAGTACATTTTTATAAACGCTGACGGATAATTTACTCATTCAACAAGATGAGATCTTTTTGTGTTGGTAAAATTAATTATGTGAGAAATGGCTTTGTGTGCAAACATTGATATAATAACCATCATATATTAACCATCATATATTAGTATTGATATAATAACCATCATATAATAACCATCATATATTAGTATTGATATAATAACCATCATATATTAGTATTGATATATTAACCATCATATATTAGTATTGATATAATAACCATCATATATTAGTATTGATATAATAACCATCATATATTAATATTGATATAATAACCATCATATATTAACCATCATATATTAGTATTGATATAAAAACCATCATATATTAGTATTGATATAATAACCATCATATATTAGTATTGATATAATAACCATCATATATTAATATTGATATAATAACCATCATATATTAACCATCATATATTAGTATTGATATAATAACCATCATATATTAGTATTGATATAATAACCATCATATATTAGTATTGATATATTAACCATCATATATTAGTATTGATATAATAACCATCATCTATTAGTATTGATATAATAACCATCATATATTAACCATCATATATTAGTATTGATATATTAACCATCATATATTAACCATCATATATTAGTATTGATATAATAACCATCATATATTAACCATCATATATTAGTATTGATATAATAACCATCATATATTAACCATCATATATTAGTATTGATATAATAACCATCATATATTAGTATTGATATAATAACCATCATATATTAGTATTGATATAATAACCATCATATATTAACCATCATATATTAGTATTGATATAATAACCATCATATAATAGTATTGATATATTAACCATCATATATTAGTATTGATATAATAACCATCATATAATAGTATTGATATAATAACCATCATATAATAGTATTGATATAATAACCATCATATATTAGTATTGATATAATAACCATCATATATTAGTATTGATATAATAACCATCATATATTAGTATTGATATATTAACCATCATATATTAACCATCATATATTAGTATTGATATAATAACCATCATATAATAGTATTGATATAATAACCATCATATATTAGTATTGATATAATAACCATCATATATTAATATTGATATATTAACCATCATATATTAGTATTGATATAATAACCATCATATATTAGTATTGATATAATAACCATCATATATTAGTATTGATATAATAACCATCATATATTAGTATTGATAAAATAACCATCATATATTAGTATTGACATAATAACCATCATATATTAGTATTGATATAATAACCATCATATATTAGTATTGATATATTAACCATCATATATTAGTATTGATATAATAACCATCATATAATAGTATTGATATAATAACCATCATATATTAGTATTGATATAATAACCATCATATATTAGTATTGATAAAATAACCATCATATATTAGTATTGACATAATAACCATCATATATTAGTATTGATATAATAACCATCATATATTAGTATTGATATATTAACCATCATATATTAGTATTGATATAATAACCATCATATAATAGTATTGATATAATAACCATCATATATTAGTATTGATATAATAACCATCATATATTAGTATTGATATAATAACCATCATATATTAACCATCATATATTAATATTGATATAATAACCATCATATATTAGTATTGATATAATAACCATCATATATTAACCATCATATATTAATATTGATATAATAACCATCATATATTAGTATTGATATAATAACCATCATATATTAGTATTGATATAATAACCATCATATATTAACCATCATATATTAGTATTGATATAATAACCATCATATATTAACCATCATATATTAGTATTGATATAATAACCATCATATATTAACCATCATATATTAGTATTGATATAATAACCATCATATATTAGTATTGATATAATAACCATCATATATTAGTATTGATATAATAACCATCATATATTAACCATCATATATTAGTATTGATATAATAACCATCATATAATAGTATTGATATATTAACCATCATATATTAGTATTGATATAATAACCATCATATAATAGTATTGATATAATAACCATCATATAATAGTATTGATATAATAACCATCATATATTAGTATTGATATAATAACCATCATATATTAGTATTGATATAATAACCATCATATATTAGTATTGATATATTAACCATCATATATTAACCATCATATATTAGTATTGATATAATAACCATCATATAATAGTATTGATATAATAACCATCATATATTAGTATTGATATAATAACCATCATATATTAATATTGATATATTAACCATCATATATTAGTATTGATATAATAACCATCATATATTAGTATTGATATAATAACCATCATATATTAGTATTGATATAATAACCATCATATATTAGTATTGATAAAATAACCATCATATATTAGTATTGACATAATAACCATCATATATTAGTATTGATATAATAACCATCATATATTAGTATTGATATATTAACCATCATATATTAGTATTGATATAATAACCATCATATAATAGTATTGATATAATAACCATCATATATTAGTATTGATATAATAACCATCATATATTAGTATTGATAAAATAACCATCATATATTAGTATTGACATAATAACCATCATATATTAGTATTGATATAATAACCATCATATATTAGTATTGATATATTAACCATCATATATTAGTATTGATATAATAACCATCATATAATAGTATTGATATAATAACCATCATATATTAGTATTGATATAATAACCATCATATATTAGTATTGATATAATAACCATCATATATTAGTATTGATATAATAACCATCATATATTAGTATTGATATAATAACCATCATATATTAACCATCATATATTAATATTGATATAATAACCATCATATATTAGTATTGATATAATAACCATCATATATTAGTATTGATATATTAACCATCATATAATAACCATCATATAATAACCATCATATATTAGTATTGATATAATAACCATCATATATTAGTATTGATATAATAACCATCATATATTAATATTGATATAATAACCATCATAAATTAGTATTGATATAATAACCATCATATATTAGTATTGATATAATAACCATCATATATTAACCATCATATATTAGTATTCATATATTAACCATCATATATTAATATTGATATATTAACCATCATATATTAGTATTGATATAATAACCATCATATATTAGTATTGATATAATAACCATCATATAATAGTATTGATATAATAACCATCATATATTAGTATTGATATAATAACCATCATATATTAGTATTGATATAATAACCATCATATATTATTATTGATATAATAACCATCATATATTAGTATTGATATAATAACCATCATATATTAGTATTGATATAATAACCATCATATATTAGTATTGATATAATAACCATCATATATTAACCATCATATATTAACCATCATATATTAATATTGATATAATAACCATCATATATTAATATTGATATAATAACCATCATATATTAGTATTGATATAATAACCATCATATATTAGTATTGATATAATAACCATCATATATTAGTATTGATATGATAACCATCATATATTAGTATTGATATAATAACCATCATATATTAGTGTTGATATATTAACCATCATATATTAACCATCATATATTAGTATTGATATAATAACCATCATATATTAACCATCATATATTAGTATTGATATATTAACCATCATATATTAACCATCATATATTAGTATTGATATAATAACCATCATATATTAGTATTGATATGATAACCATCATATATTAGTATTGATATGATAACCATCATATATTAGTATTGATATAATAACCATCATATATTAGTATTGATATGATAACCATCATATATTAGTATTGATATAATAACCATCATATATTAGTATTGATATATTAACCATCATATATTAACCATCATATATTAGTATTGATATAATAACCATCATATATTAACCATTAGATATTAGTATTGATATATTAACCATCATATATTAACCATCATATATTAGTATTGATATAATAACCATCATCTATTAGTATTGATATAATAACCATCATATATTAGTATTGATATAATAACCATCATATATTAACCATCATATATTAACCCTCATATATTAGTATTGATATATTAACCATCATATATTAACCATCATATATTAATATTGATATATTAACCATCATATATTAACCATCATACATTAGTATTGATATAATAACCATCATATATTAACCATCATATATTAGTATTGATATAATAACCATCATATATTAACCATCATATATTAGTATTGATATAATAACCATCATATATTAGTATTGATATATTAACCATCATATATTAGTATTGATATATTAACCATAATATATTAGTATTGATATAATAACCATCATATATTAGTATTGATATAATAACCATCATATATTAGTATTGATATAATAACCATCATATATTAGTATTGATATAATAACCATCATATATTAACCATCATATATTAACCCTCATATATTAGTATTGATATATTAACCATCATATATTAACCATCATATATTAATATTGATATATTAACCATCATATATTAACCATCATACATTAGTATTGATATAATAACCATCATATATTAACCATCATATATTAGTATTGATATAATAACCATCATATATTAACCATCATATATTAGTATTGATATAATAACCATCATATATTAGTATTGATATATTAACCATCATATATTAGTATTGATATAATAACCATCATATATTAACCATCATATATTAACCATCATATATTAACCATCATATATTAGTATTGATATAATAACCATCATATATTAGTATTGATATAATAACCATCATATATTTGTATTGATATATTAACCATCATATATTAGTATTGATATAATAAACATCATATATTAGTATTGATATAATAACCATCATATATTAACCATCATATATTAGTATTGATATAATAACCATCATATATTAACCATCATATATTAGTATTGATATATTAACCATCATATATTAGTATTGATATATTAACCATCATATATTAGTATTGATATAATAACCATCATATATTAGTATTGATATAATAACCATCATATATTAGTATTGATATAATAACCATCATATATTAGTATTGATATATTAACCATCATATATTAACCATCATATATTAACCATCATATATTAACCATCATATATTAGTATTGATATAATAACCATCATATATTAGTATTGATATAATAACCATCATATATTAGTATTGATATAATAACCATCATATATTAGTATTGATATATTAACCATCATATATTAACCATCATATATTAACCATCATATATTAACCATCATATATTAACCATCATATATTAACCATCATATATTAACCATCATATATTAACCATCATATATTAGTATTGATATAATAACCATCATATATTAGTATTGATATATTAACCATCATATATTAGTATTGATATAATAACCATCATATATTAGTATTGATATATTAACCATCATATATTAACCATCATATATTAACCATCATATATTAACCATCATATATTAACCATCATATATTAACCATCATATATTAACCATCATATATTAACCATCATATATTAGTATTGATATATTAACCATCATATATTAACCATCATATATTAACCATCATATATTAACCATCATATATTAACCATCATATATTAACCATCATATATTAACCATCATATATTAACCATCATATATTAGTATTGATATATTAACCATCATATATTAACCATCATATATTAGTATTGATATATTAACCATCATATATTAGTATTGATATATTAACCATCATATATTAGTATTGATATAATAACCATCATATATTAGTATAGATATAATAACCATCATATATTAGTATTGATATAATAACCATCATATATTAACCATCATATATTAGTATTGATTTAATAACCATCATATATTAGTATTGATATAATAACCATCATATATTAGTATTGATATAATAACCATCATATATTAGTATTGATATAATAACCATCATATATTAGTATTGATATAATAACCATCATATATTAGTATTGATATATTAACCATCATATATTAGTATTGATATAATAACCACCATATATTAGTATTGATATAATAACCATCATATATTAGTATTGATATAATAACCATCATATATTAGTATTGATATAATAACCATCATATATTAGTATTGATATAATAACCATCATATATTAGTATTGATATAATAACCATCATATATTAGTATTGATATAATAACCATCATATATTAACCATCATATATTAGTATTGATATAATAACCATCATATATTAGTATTGATATAATAACCATCATATATTAGTATTGATATAATAACCATCATATATTAGTATTGATATATTAACCATCATATATTAGTATTGATATAATAACCATCATATATTAGTATTGATATAATAACCATCATATATTAGTATTGATATAATAACCATCATATATTAGTATTGATATAATAACCATCATATATTAGTATTGATATAATGACCATCATATATTAGTATTGATATAATAACCATCATATATTAACCATCATATATTAGTATTGATATAATAACCATCATATATTAGTATTGATATAATAACCATCATATATTAGTATTGATATAATAACCATCATATATTAACCATCATATTAGTATTGATATAATAACATCATATATTAGTATTGATATAATAACCATCATATATTAGTATTGATATAATAACCATCATATATTAACCATCATATATTAACCATCATATATTAACCATCATATATTAACCATCATATATTAGTATTGATATATTAACCATCATATATTAGTATTGATATATTAACCATCATATATTAATATTGATATAATAACCATCATAAATTAGTATTGATATAATAACCATCATATATTAGTATTGATATATTAACCATCATATATTAGTATTGATATATTAACCATCATATATTAGTATTGATATAATAACCATCATATATTAGTATTGATATAATAACCATCATATATTAGTATTGATATAATAACCATCATATATTAGTATTGATATAATAACCATCATATATTAGTATTGATATAATAACCATCATATATTAGTATTGATATAATAACCATCATATATTAGTATTGATATAATAACCATCATATATTAGTATTGATATATTAACCATCATATATTAGTATTGATATAATAACCATCATATATTAGTATTGATATAATAACCATCATATATTAGTATTGATATAATAACCATCATATATTAGTATTGATATAATAACCATCATATATTAGTATTGATATGATAACCATCATATATTAGTATTGATATAATAACCATCATATATTAACCATCATATATTAGTATTGATATAATAACCATCATATATTAGTATTGATATAATAACCATCATATATTAGTATTGATATAATAACCATCATATATTAGTATTGATATATTAACCATCATATATTAGTATTGATATAATAACCATCATATATTAGTATTGATATAATAACCATCATATATTAGTATTGATATAATAACCATCATATATTAGTATTGATATAATAACCATCATATATTAGTATTGATATAATAACCATCATATATTAGTATTGATATAATAACCATCATATATTAGTATTGATATAATAACCATCATATATTAGTATTGATATAATAACCATCATATATTAGTATTGATATATTAACCATCATATATTAACCATCATATATTAATATTGATACATTAACCATCATATAATAACCATCATATATTAGTATTGATATATTAACAATCATATATTACCCATCATATATTAGTATTGATATAATAACCATCATATATTAGTATTGATATAATAACAATCATATATTACCCATCATATATTAGTATTGATATATTATAACCATCATATATTAGTATTGATATAATAACCATCATATATTAGTATTGATATAATAACCATCATATATTAGCATTGATATAATAACCATCATATATTAGTATTGATATAATAACCATCATATATTAGTATTGATATAATAACCATCATATATTAGTATTGATATATGAACCATCATATATTAGTATTGATATAATAACCATCATATATTAGTATTGATATAATAACCATCATATATTAGTATTGATATAATAACCATCATATATTAGTATTGATATAATAACCATCATATATTAGTATTGATATAATAACCATCATATATTAGTATTGATATAATAACCATCATATATTAGTATTGATATAATAACCATCATATATTAGTATTGATATAATAACCATCATATATTAGTATTGATATAATAACCATCATATATTAGTATTGATATAATAACCATCATATATTAACCATCATATATTAGTATTGATATAATAACCATCATATATTAACCATCATATATTAGTATTGATATAATAACCATCATATATTAGTATTGATATAATAACCATCATATATTAGTATTGATATAATAACCATCATATATTAGTATTGATATATTAACCATCATATATTAGTATTGATATAATAACCATCATATATTAGTATTGATATAATAACCATCATATATTAGTATTGATATAATAACCATCATATATTAGTATTGATATAATAACCATCATATATTAGTATTGATATAATAACCATCATATATTAGTATTGATATAATAACCATCATATATTAGTATTGATATAATAACCATCATATATTAACCATCATATATTAGTATTGATATAATAACCATCATATATTAGTATTGATATAATAACCATCATATATTAGTATTGATATATTAACCATCATATATTAGTATTGATATAATAACCATCATATATTAGTATTGATATAATAACCATCATATATTAGTATTGATATATTAACCATCATATATTAGTATTGATATAATAACCATCATATATTAGTATTGATATAATAACCATCATATATTAACCATCATATATTAGTATTGATATAATAACCATCATATATTAGTATTGATATAATAACCATCATATTTTAGTATTGATATATTAACCATCATATATTAGTATTGATATATTAACCATCATATATTAGTATTGATATAATAACCATCATATATTAGTATTGATATAATAACCATCATATATTAGTATTGATATAATAACCATCATATATTAGTATTGATATAATAACCATCATATATTAACCATCATATAATAGTATTGATATAATAACCATCATATATTAGTATTGATATAATAACCATCATATATTAGTATTGATATAATAACCATCATATATTAGTATTGATATAATAACCATCATATATTAGTATTGATATAATAACCATCATATATTAGTATTGATATAATAACCATCATATATTAGTATTGATATAATAACCATCATATATTAGTATTGATATAATAACCATCATATATTAGTATTGATATATTAACCATCATATATTAGTATTGATATAATAACCATCATATAATAACCATCATATATTAATATTGATACATTAACCATCATATAATAACCATCATATAATAACCATCATATATTAGTATTGATATAATAACCATCATATATTAGTATTGATATAATAACCATCATATATTAGTATTGATATAATAACCATCATATATTAGTATTGATATAATAACCATCATATATTAGTATTGATATAATAACCATCATATATTAGTATTGATATAATAACCATCATATATTAACCATCATATAATAACCATCATATATTAATATTGATATATTAACCATCATATATTAGTATTGATATAATAACCATCATATATTAACCATCATATATTAGTATTGATATAATAACCATCATATATTAGTATTGATATATTAACCATCATATATTAGTATTGATATAATAACCATCATATATTAGTATTGATATAATAACCATCATATATTAACCATCATATAATAGTATTGATATAATAACCATCATATATTAGTATTGATATAATAACCATCATATATTAACCATCATATATTAGTATTGATATAATAACCATCATATATTAGTATTGATATAATAACCATCATATATTAGTATTGATATAATAACCATCATATATTAACCATCATATAATAGTATTGATATAATAACCATCATATATTAGTATTGATATAATAACCATCATATATTAGTATTGATATAGTGGTTAGAGTGTAGAGGGGTCAGGTAGCCTAGTGGTTAGAGTGTAGAGGTGGCAGGTAGCCTAGTGGTTAGAGTGTAGAGGGTGGCAGGTAGCCTAGTGGTTAGAGTGTAGAGGAGGCAGGTAGCCTAGTGGTTAGAGTGTAGAGGTGGCAGGGTAGCCTAGTGGTTAGAGTGTAGAGGTGGCAGGGTAGCCTAGTGGTTAGAGTGTAGAGGAGGCAGGGTAGCCTAGTGGTTAGAGTGTGGAGGGGGCAGGGTAGCCTAGTGGTTAGAGTGTAGAGGGTTCAGGTAGCCTAGTGGTTTGAGTGTAGAGGTGGCAGGTAGCCTAGTTGTTAGAGTGTAGAGGTGGCAGGTAGCCTAGTGGTTAGAGTGTAGAGGTGGCAGGGTAGCCTAGTGGTTAGAGTGTAGAGGGGTCAGGTAGCCTAGTGGTTAGAGTGTAGAGGTGGCAGGTAGCCTAGTGGTTAGAGTGTAGAGGGGGCAGGGTAGCCTAGTGGTTAGAGTGTAGAGGGTTCAGGTAGCCTAGTGGTTTGAGTGTAGAGGTGGCAGGTAGCCTAGTGGTTAGAGTGTAGAGGTGGCAGGTAGCCTAGTGGTTAGAGTGTAGAGGAGGCAGGTAGCCTAGTGGTTAGAGTGTAGAGGGTGGCAGGTAGCCTAGTGGTTAGAGTGTAGAGGAGGCAGGTAGCCTAGTGGTTAGAGTGTAGAGGAGGCAGGTAGCCTAGTGGTTAGAGTGTAGAGGTGGCAGGTAGCCTAGTGGTTAGAGTGTAGAGGAGGCAGGTAGCCTAGTGGTTAGAGTGTAGAGGGTGGCAGGTAGCCTAGTGGTTAGAGTGTAGAGGAGGCAGGGTAGCCTAGTGGTTAGAGTGTAGAGGGTGGCAGGTAGCCTAGTGGTTAGAGTGTAGAGGAGGCAGGGTAGCCTAGTGGTTAGAGTGTAGAGGAGGCAGGGTAGCCTAGTGGTTAGAGTGTAGAGGAGGCAGGGTAGCCTAGTGGTTAGAGTGTAGAGGCGGCAGGGTAGCCTAGTGGTTAGAGTGTTAGAGGAGGCAGAGTATCGTTATACAGGTCAGTACCAGAACCTTATTCAATGTCCAGGGTACTGGAGTGGTTGTATATACAGGTCAGTACCAGTACCTTATTCAATGTCCAGGGTCCTGGAGTGGTTGTATATACAGGTCAGTACCAGTACCTTATTCAATGTCCAGGGTCCTGGAGTGGTTGTATATACAGGTCAGTACCAGAACCTTATTCAATGTCCAGGGTACTGGAGTGGTTGTATATACAGGTCAGTACCAGTACCTTATTCAATGTCCAGGGTACTGGAGTGGTTGTATATACAGGTCAGTACCAGAACCTTATTCAATGTCCAGGGTACTGGAGTGGTTGTATATACAGGTCAGAACCTTATTCAATGTCCAGGGTACTGGAGTGGTTGTATATATAGGTCAGTACCAGAACCTTATTCAATGTCCAGGGTCCTGTAGTGGTTGTATATACAGGTCAGTACCAGAACCTTATTCAATGTCCAGGGTACTGGAGTGGTTGTATATATAGGTCAGTACCAGAACCTTATTCAATGTCCAGGGTCCTGGAGTGGTTGTATATACAGGTCAGTACCAGAACCTTATTCAATGTCCAGGGTCCTGGAGTGGTTGTATATATAGGTCAGTACCAGAACCTTATTCAATGTCCAGGATCCTGGAGTGGTTGTATATACAGGTCAGTACCAGAACCTTATTCAATGTCCAGGGTCCTGGAGTGGTTGTATATACAGGTCAGTACCAGAACCTTATTCAATGTCCAGGGGTCCTGGAGTGGTTGTATATACAGGTCAGTACCAGAACCTTATTCAATGTCCAGGGGTCCTGGAGTGGTTGTATATACAGGTCAGTACCAGAACCTTATTCAATGTCCAGGGTCCTGGAGTGGTTGTATATATAGGTCAGTACCAGAACCTTATTCAATGTCCAGGATCCTGGAGTGGTTGTATATACAGGTCAGTACCAGAACCTTATTCAATGTCCAGGGTCCTGGAGTGGTTGTATATACAGGTCAGTACCAGAACCTTATTCAATGTCCAGGGTCCTGGAGTGGTTGTATATATAGGTCAGTACCAGAACCTTATTCAATGTCCAGGGTCCTGGAGTGGTTGTATATACAGGTCAGTACCAGAACCTTATTCAATGTCCAGGGTCCTGGAGTGGTTGTATATATAGGTCAGTACCAGAACCTTATTCAATGTCCAGGATCCTGGAGTGGTTGTATATACAGGTCAGTACCAGAACCTTATTCAATGTCCAGGGTCCTGGAGTGGTTGTATATACAGGTCAGTACCAGAACCTTATTCAATGTCCAGGGTCCTGGAGTGGTTGTATATACAGGTCAGTACCAGAACCTTATTCAATGTCCAGGGTCCTGGAGTGGTTGTATATACAGGTCAGTACCAGAACCTTATTCAATGTCCAGGGTCCTGGAGTGGTTGTATATACAGGTCAGTACCAGAACCTTATTCAATGTCCAGGGGTCCTGGAGTGGTTGTATATACAGGTCAGTACCAGAACCTTATTCAATGTCCAGGGTACTGGAGTGGTTGTATATACAGGTCAGTACCAGAACCTTATTCAATGTCCAGGGTACTGGAGTGGTTGTATATACAGGTCAGTACCAGAACCTTATTCAATGTCCAGGGTACTGGAGTGGTTGTATATACAGGTCAGTACCAGAACCTTATTCAATGTCCAGGGTACTGGAGTGGTTGTATATACAGGTCAGTACCAGAACCTTATTCAATGTCCAGGGTACTGGAGTGGTTGTATATACAGGTCAGTACCAGAACCTTATTCAATGTCCAGGGTCCTGGAGTGGTTGTATATACAGGTCAGTACCAGAACCTTATTCAATGTCCAGGGTCCTGGAGTGGTTGTATATACAGGTCAGTACCAGAACCTTATTCAATGTCCAGGGTCCTGGAGTGGTTGTATATACAGGTCAGTACCAGTACCTTATTCAATGTCCAGGGTCCTGGAGTGGTTGTATATACAGGTCAGTACCAGAACCTTATTCAATGTCCAGGGTCCTGGAGTGGTTGTATATACAGGTCAGTACCAGAACCTTATTCAATGTCCAGGGTCCTGGAGTGGTTGTATATACAGGTCAGTACCAGAACCTTATTCAATGTCCAGGGTCCTGGAGTGGTTGTATATATAGGTCAGTACCAGTACCTTATTCAATGTCCAGGGTCCTGGAGTGGTTGTATATATAGGTCAGTACCAGAACCTTATTCAATGTCCAGGGTCCTGGAGTGGTTGTATATACAGGTCAGTACCAGAACCTTATTCAATGTCCAGGGTCCTGGAGTGGTTGTATATATAGGTCAGTACCAGAACCTTATTCAATGTCCAGGGTCCTGGAGTGGTTGTATATACAGGTCAGTACCAGAACCTTATTCAATGTCCAGGGTCCTGGAGTGGTTGTATATATAGGTCAGTACCAGAACCTTATTCAATGTCCAGGATCCTGGAGTGGTTGTATATATAGGTCAGTACCAGAACCTTATTCAATGTCCAGGATCCTGGAGTGGTTGTATATACAGGTCAGTACCAGAACCTTATTCAATGTCCAGGGTCCTGGAGTGGTTGTATATATAGGTCAGTACCAGAACCTTATTCAATGTCCAGGGTCCTGGAGTGGTTGTATATATAGGTCAGTACCAGAACCTTATTCAATGTCCAGGGTCCTGGAGTGGTTGTATATACAGGTCAGTACCAGAACCTTATTCAATGTCCAGGGTCCTGGAGTGGTTGTATATACAGGTCAGTACCAGAACCTTATTCAATGTTCAGGGTCCTGGAGTGGTTGTATATATAGGTCAGTACCAGAACCTTATTCAATGTCCAGGGTCCTGGAGTGGTTGTATATACAGGTCAGTACCATAACCTTATTCAATGTCCAGGGTCCTGGAGTGGTTGTATATATAGGTCAGTACCAGAACCTTATTCAATATCCAGGGTCCTGGAGTGGTTGTATATATAGGTCAGTACCAGAACCTTATTCAATGTCCAGGGTCCTGGAGTGGTTGTATATGCAGGTCAGTACCAGAACCTTATTCAATGTCCAGGGGTCCTGGAGTGGTTGTATATACAGGTCAGTACCAGAACCTTATTCAATGTCCAGGGTCCTGGAGTGGTTGTATATATAGGTCAGTACCAGAACCTTATTCAATGTCCAGGGTCCTGGAGTGGTTGTATATATAGGTCAGTACCAGAACCTTATTCAATGTCCAGGGTCCTGGAGTGGTTGTATATATAGGTCAGTACCAGAACCTTATTCAATGTCCAGGGGTCCTGGAGTGGTTGTATATACAGGTCAGTACCAGAACCTTATTCAATGTCCAGGGTCCTGGAGTGGTTGTATATATAGGTCAGTACCAGAACCTTATTCAATGTCCAGGGTCCTGGAGTGGTTGTATATATAGGTCAGTACCAGAACCTTATTCAATGTCCAGGGGTCCTGGAGTGGTTGTATATACAGGTCAGTACCAGAACCTTATTCAATGTCCAGGGTCCTGGAGTGGTTGTATATATTGGTCAGTACCAGAACCTTAGTCAATGTCCAGGGTACTGGAGTGGTTGTATATACAGGTCAGTACCAGAACCTTATTCAATGTCCAGGGGTACTGGAGTGGTTGTATATACAGGTCAGTACCAGAACCTTATTCAATGTCCAGGGTCCTGGAGTGGTTGTATATACAGGTCAGTACCAGAACCTTATTCAATGTCCAGGGTACTGGAGTGGTTGTATATACAGGTCAGTACCAGAACCTTATTCAATGTCCAGGGTACTGGAGTGGTTGTATATACAGGTCAGTACCAGAACCTTATTCAATGTCCAGGGTACTGGAGTGGTTGTATATACAGGTCAGTACCAGAACCTTATTCAATGTCCAGGGTACTGGAGTGGTTGTATATACAGGTCAGTACCAGAACCTTATTCAATGTCCAGGGTACTGGAGTGGTTGTATATACAGGTCAGTACCAGAACCTTATTCAATGTCCAGGGTACTGGAGTGGTTGTATATACAGGTCAGTACCAGAACCTTATTCAATGTCCAGGGGTCCTGGAGTGGTTGTATATACAGGTCAGTACCAGAACCTTATTCAATGTCCAGGGTCCTGGAGTGGTTGTATATACAGGTCAGTACCAGAACCTTATTCAATGTCCAGGATCCTGGAGTGGTTGTATATACAGGTCAGTACCAGAACCTTATTCAATGTCCAGGGTCCTGGAGTGGTTGTATATATAGGTCAGTACCAGAACCTTATTCAATGTGCAGGATCCTGGAGTGGTTGTATATACAGGTCAGTACCAGAACCTTATTCAATGTCCAGGGTCCTGGAGTGGTTGTATATACAGGTCAGTACCAGAACCTTATTCAATGTCCAGGGTCCTGGAGTGGTTGTATATACAGGTCAGAACCTTATTCAATGTCCAGGGTCCTGGAGTGGTTGTATATATAGGTCAGTACCAGAACCTTATTCAATGTCCAGGGTCCTGGAGTGGTTGTATATACAGGTCAGTACCAGAACCTTATTCAATGTCCAGGGTCCTGGAGTGGTTGTATATACAGGTCAGTACCAGAACCTTATTCAATGTGCAGGATCCTGGAGTGGTTGTATATACAGGTCAGTACCAGAACCTTATTCAATGTGCAGGATCCTGGAGTGGTTGTATATACAGGTCAGTACCTTATTCAATGTCCAGGGTCCTGGAGTGGTTGTATATACAGGTCAGTACCAGAACCTTATTCAATGTGCAGGATCCTGGAGTGGTTGTATATACAGGTCAGTACCAGTACCTTATTCAATGTCCAGGGTGCTGGAGTGGTTGTATATACAGGTCAGTACCAGAACCTTATTCAATGTCCAGGATCCTGGAGTGGTTGTATATACAGGTCAGTACCAGAACCTTATTCAATGTCCAGGGTCCTGGAGTGGTTGTATATACAGGTCAGTACCAGAACCTTATTCAATGTCCAGGGTCCTGGAGTGGTTGTATATACAGGTCAGTACCTTATTCAATGTCCAGGGTCCTGGAGTGGTTGTATATACAGGTCAGTACCTTATTCAATGTCCAGGGTCCTGGAGTGGTTGTATATACAGGTCAGTACCTTATTCAATGTCCAGGGTCCTGGAGTGGTTGTATATACAGGTCAGTACCAGAACCTTATTCAATGTCCAGGGGTCCTGGAGTGGTTGTATATACAGGTCAGTACCAGAACCTTATTCAATGTCCAGGGTCCTGGAGTGGTTGTATATACAGGTCAGTACCAGAACCTTATTCAATGTCCAGGGGTCCTGGAGTGGTTGTATATACAGGTCAGAACCAGAACCTTATTCAATGTCCAGGGTCCTGGAGTGGTTGTATATACAGGTCAGTACCAGAACCTTATTCAATGTCCAGGGGTCCTGGAGTGGTTGTATATACAGGTCAGTACCAGAACCTTATTCAATGTCCAGGGTCCTGGAGTGGTTGTATATACAGGTCAGTGCCAGAACCTTATTCAATGTCCAGGGGTCCTGGAGTGGTTGTATATACAGGTCAGTACCAGAACCTTATTCAATGTCCAGGGTACTGGAGTGGTTGTATATACAGGTCAGTACCAGAACCTTATTCAATGTCCAGGGTCCTGGAGTGGTTGTATATATAGGTCAGTACCAGAACCTTATTCAATGTCCAGGGTCCTGGAGTGGTTGTATATATAGGTCAGTACCAGAACCTTATTCAATGTCCAGGATCCTGGAGTGGTTGTATATACAGGTCAGTACCAGAACCTTATTCAATGTCCAGGGGTCCTGGAGTGGTTGTATATACAGGTCAGTACCAGAACCTTATTCAATGTCCAGGGGTCCTGGAGTGGTTGTATATATAGGTCAGTACCAGAACCTTATTCAATGTCCAGGATCCTGGAGTGGTTGTATATACAGGTCAGTACCAGAACCTTATTCAATGTCCAGGATCCTGGAGTGGTTGTATATACAGGTCAGTACCAGAACCTTATTCAATGTCCAGGGGTCCTGGAGTGGTTGTATATACAGGTCAGTACCAGTACCTTATTCAATGTCCAGGGGTCCTGGAGTGGTTGTATATACAGGTCAGTACTAGAACCTTATTCAATGTCCAGGGGTCCTGGAGTGGTTGTATATATAGGTCAGTACCAGAACCTTATTCAATGTCCAGGGGTCCTGGAGTGGTTGTATATACAGGTCAGTACCAGAACCTTATTCAATGTCCAGGGTCCTGGAGTGGTTGTATATACAGGTCAGTACCAGTACCTTATTCAATGTCCAGGATCCTGGAGTGGTTGTATATACAGGTCAGTACCAGAACCTTATTCAATGTGCAGGATCCTGGAGTGGTTGTATATACAGGTCAGTACCAGAACCTTATTCAATGTCCAGGGGTCCTGGAGTGGTTGTATATACAGGTCAGTACCAGAACCTTATTCAATGTCCAGGGGTCCTGGAGTGGTTGTATATACAGGTCAGTACCAGAACCTTATTCAATGTCCAGGATCCTGGAGTGGTTGTATATACAGGTCAGTACCAGAACCTTATTCAATGTCCAGGATCCTGGAGTGGTTGTATATACAGGTCAGTACCAGAACCTTATTCAATGTCCAGGATCCTGGAGTGGTTGTATATACAGGTCAGTACCAGAACCTTATTCAATGTCCAGGATCCTGGAGTGGTTGTATATACAGGTCAGTACCAGTACCTTATTCAATGTCCAGGATCCTGGAGTGGTTGTATATACAGGTCAGTACCAGTACCTTATTCAATGTCCAGGATCCTGGAGTGGTTGTATATACAGGTCAGTACCAGAACCTTATTCAATGTCCAGGATCCTGGAGTGGTTGTATATACAGGTCAGTACCTTATTCAATGTCCAGGGGTACTGGAGTGGTTGTATATACAGGTCAGTACCAGAACCTTATTCAATGTCCAGGATCCTGGAGTGGTTGTATATACAGGTCAGTACCTTATTCAATGTCCAGGGGTCCTGGAGTGGTTGTATATACAGGTCAGTACCAGAACCTTATTCAATGTCCAGGATCCTGGAGTGGTTGTATATACAGGTCAGTACCAGAACCTTATTCAATGTGCAGGATCCTGGAGTGGTTGTATATACAGGTCAGTACCAGAACCTTATTCAATGTCCAGGATCCTGGAGTGGTTGTATATACAGGTCAGTACCAGAACCTTATTCAATGTGTAGGATCCTGGAGTGGTTGTATATACAGGTCAGTACCAGTACCTTATTCAATGTCCAGGATCCTGGAGTGGTTGTATATACAGGTCAGTACCAGAACCTTATTCAATGTCCAGGATCCTGGAGTGGTTGTATATACAGGTCAGTACCAGAACCTTATTCAATGTCCAGGATCCTGGAGTGGTTGTATATACAGGTCAGTACCAGTACCTTATTCAATGTCCAGGGTACTGGAGTGGTTGTATATACAGGTCAGTACCAGAACCTTATTCAATGTGCAGGATCCTGGAGTGGTTGTATATACAGGTCAGTACCAGAACCTTATTCAATGTCCAGGATCCTGGAGTGGTTGTATATACAGGTCAGTACCAGAACCTTATTCAATGTGCAGGATCCTGGAGTGGTTGTATATACAGGTCAGTACCAGTACCTTATTCAATGTCCAGGATCCTGGAGTGGTTGTATATACAGGTCAGTACCAGAACCTTATTCAATGTCCAGGATCCTGGAGTGGTTGTATATACAGGTCAGTACCAGAACCTTATTCAATGTCCAGGATCCTGGAGTGGTTGTATATACAGGTCAGTACCAGTACCTTATTCAATGTCCAGGGTACTGGAGTGGTTGTATATACAGGTCAGTACCAGAACCTTATTCAATGTGCAGGATCCTGGAGTGGTTGTATATACAGGTCAGTACCAGAACCTTATTCAATGTCCAGGGTCCTGGAGTGGTTGTATATATAGGTCAGTACCAGAACCTTATTCAATGTCCAGGGTCCTGGAGTGGTTGTATATATAGGTCAGTACCAGAACCTTATTCAATGTCCAGGGTCCTGGAGTGGTTGTATATATAGGTCAGTACCAGAACCTTATTCAATGTCCAGGGTCCTGGAGTGGTTGTATATATAGGTCAGTACCAGAACCTTATTCAATGTCCAGGGTCCTGGAGTGGTTGTATATACAGGTCAGTACCAGAACCTTATTCAATGTCCAGGGTCCTGGAGTGGTTGAGGTGGTTTTATACATATAAAGTAACTTACAGTATGAATATATACATACTAATGGTAATATATACATACTAATGGTAATATATACATACTAATAGTAATATATACATACTAATGGTAATATATACATACTAATGGTAATATATACATACTAATGGTAATATATACATACTAATGGTACATACTAATAGTAATATATACATACTAATAGTAATATATACATACTAATGGTTATATATACATACTAATGGTTATATATACATACTAATGGTAATATATACATACTAATGGTAATAGTACATACTAATGGTAATATATACATACTAATAGTAATATATACATACTAATAGTAATATATACATACTAATGGTAATATATACATACTAATGGTAATATATACATACTAATGGTTATATATACATACTAATGGTTATATATACATACTAATGGTAATATATACATACTAATGGTAATAGTACATACTAATAGTAATATATACATACTAATAGTAATATATACATACTAATAGTAATATATACATACTAATGGTAATATATACATACTAATGGTTATTTATACATACTAATGGTAATATATACATACTAATGGTAATATATACATACTAATGGTTATATATACATGTAAACAGGAGTAATAGTGACCATTAGTAGGATAAATAGATAGATACTAATGGAAATCCAATAATCATTGAACATCAGCTAATTGAGTAATAAATCAAATAAACAGTCATTGCAGCAGCAGGTTGTGTCTGAGTGGTTAGAGACCTCTGGGTGGGCAGTAATGGAGTCAGTAATGACGTGGGGGGGAGAGAGAGCTTATGGCCAGGGGATAGAAGTTAGCCATTTAACAGTCTTATGGCCAGGGGATAGAAGTTAGCCATTTAACAGTCTTATGGCCAGGGGATAGAAGTTAGCCATTTATCAGTCTTATGGCCAGGGGATAGAAGTTAGCCATTTAACAGTCTTATGGCCAGGGGATAGAAGTTAGCCATTTAACAGTCTAATGGCCAGGGGATAGAAGTTAGCCATTTAACAGTCTAATGGCCAGGGGATAGAAGTTAGCCATTTAACAGTCTAATGGCCAGGGGATAGAAGTTAGCCATTTAACAGTCTAATGGCCAGGGGATAGAAGTTAGCCATTTAACAGTCTAATGGCCAGGGGATAGAAGTTAGCCATTTAACAGTCTTATGGCCAGGGGATAGAAGTTAGCCATTTAACAGTCTAATGGCCAGGGGATAGAAGTTAGCCATTTAACAGTCTAATGGCCAGGGGATAGAAGTTAGCCATTTAACAGTCTAATGGCCAGGGGATAGAAGTTAGCCATTTAACAGTCTAATGGCCAGGGGATAGAAGTTAGCCATTTAACAGTCTAATGGCCAGGGGATAGAAGTTAGCCATTTAACAGTCTAATGGCCAGGGGATAGAAGTTAGCCATTTAACAGTCTAATGGCCAGGGGATAGAAGTTAGCCATTTAACAGTCTAATGGCCAGGGGATAGAAGTTAGCCATTTAACAGTCTAATGGCCAGGGGATAGAAGTTAGCCATTTAACAGTCTTATGGCCAGGGGATAGAAGTTAGCCATTTAACAGTCTTATGGCCAGGGATAGAAGTTAGCCATTTAACAGTCTAATGGCCAGGGGAGAGAAGTTAGCCATTTAACAGTCTAATGGCCAGGGGATAGAAGTTAGCCATTTAACAGTCTTATGGCCAGGGGATAGAAATTAGCCATTTAACAGTCTAATGGCCAGGGGATAGAAGTTAGCCATTTAACAGTCTTATGGCCAGGGGATAGAAGTTAGCCATTTAACAGTCTTATGGCCAGGGGATAGAAGTTAGCCATTTAACAGTCTAATGGCCAGGGGATAGAAGTTAGCCATTTATCAGTCTAATGGCCAGGGGATAGAAGTTAGCCATTTAACAGTCTAATGGCCAGGGGATAGAAGTTAGCCATTTAACAGTCGAATGGCCAGGGGATAGAAGTTAGCCATTTAACAGTCTAATGGCCAGGGGATAGAAGTTAGCCATTTAACAGTCTTATGGCCAGGGGATAGAAGTTAGCCATTTAACAGTCTAATGGCCAGGGGATAGAAGTTAGCCATTTAACAGTCTAATGGCCAGGGGATAGAAGTTAGCCATTTAACAGTCTAATGGCCAGGGGATAGAAGTTAGCCATTTAACAGTCTAATGGCCAGGGGATAGAAGTTAGCCATTTAACAGTCTAATGGCCAGGGGATAGAAGTTAGCCATTTAACAGTCTAATGGCCAGGGGATAGAAGTTAGCCATTTAACAGTCTAATGGCCAGGGGATAGAAGTTAGCCATTTAACAGTCTAATGGCCAGGGGATAGAAGTTAGCCATTTAACAGTCTAATGGCCAGGGGATAGAAGTTAGCCATTTAACAGTCTTATGGCCAGGGGATAGAAGTTAGCCATTTAACAGTCTTATGGCCAGGGATAGAAGTTAGCCATTTAACAGTCTAATGGCCAGGGGATAGAAGTTAGCCATTTAACAGTCTAATGGCCAGGGGATAGAAGTTAGCCATTTAACAGTCTTATGGCCAGGGGATAGAAGTTAGCCATTTAACAGTCTAATGGCCAGGGGATAGAAGTTAGCCATTTATCAGTCTAATGGCCAGGGGATAGAAGTTAGCCATTTAACAGTCTAATGGCCAGGGGATAGAAGTTAGCCATTTAACAGTCGAATGGCCAGGGGATAGAAGTTAGCCATTTAACAGTCTAATGGCCAGGGGATAGAAGTTAGCCATTTAACAGTCTTATGGCCAGGGGATAGAAGTTAGCCATTTAACAGTCTAATGGCCAGGGGATAGAAGTTAGCCATTTAACAGTCTAATGGCCAGGGGATAGAAGTTAGCCATTTAACAGTCTTATGGCCAGGGGATAGAAGTTAGCCATTTAACAGTCTAATGGCCAGGGGATAGAAGTTAGCCATTTAACAGTCTAATGGCCAGGGGATAGAAGTTAGCCATTTATCAGTCTAATGGCCAGGGGATAGAAGTTAGCCATTTAACAGTCTAATGGCCAGGGGATAGAAGTTAGCCATTTAACAGTCTAATGGCCAGGGGATAGAAGTTAGCCATTTAACAGTCTAATGGCCAGGGGATAGAAGTTAGCCATTTAACAGTCTAATGGCCAGGGGATAGAAGTTAGCCATTTAACAGTCTAATGGCCAGGGGATAGAAGTTAGCCATTTAACAGTCTAATGGCCAGGGGATAGAAGTTAGCCATTTAACAGTCTAATGGCCAGGGGATAGAAGTTAGCCATTTAACAGTCTAATGGCCAGGGGATAGAAGTTAGCCATTTAACAGTCTAATGGCCAGGGGATAGAAGTTAGCCATTTAACAGTCTAATGGCCAGGGGATAGAAGTTAGCCATTTATCAGTCTAATGGCCAGGGGATAGAAGTTAGCCATTTAACAGTCTAATGGCCAGGGGATAGAAGTTAGCCATTTAACAGTCTAATGGCCAGGGGATAGAAGTTAGCCATTTAACAGTCTAATGGCCAGGGGATAGAAGTTAGCCATTTAACAGTCTAATGGCCAGGGGATAGAAGTTAGCCATTTATCAGTCTAATGGCCAGGGGATAGAAGTTAGCCATTTAACAGTCTAATGGCCAGGGGATAGAAGTTAGCCATTTAACAGTCTAATGGCCAGGGGATAGAAGTTAGCCATTTAACAGTCTTATGGCCAGGGGATAGAAGTTAGCCATTTAACAGTCTAATGGCCAGGGGATAGAAGTTAGCCATTTAACAGTCTTATGGCCAGGGGATAGAAGTTAGCCATTTAACAGTCTAATGGCCAGGGGATAGAAGTTAGCCATTTAACAGTCTAATGGCCAGGGGATAGAAGTTAGCCATTTAACAGTCTAATGGCCAGGGGATAGAAGTTAGCCATTTAACAGTCTAATGGCCAGGGGATAGAAGTTAGCCATTTAACAGTCTTATGGCCAGGGGATAGAAGTTAGCCATTTAACAGTCTTATGGCCAGGGGATAGAAGTTAGCCATTTAACAGTCTTATGGCCAGGGGATAGAAGTTGGATTTGCATTATCATGGGCCATCATACAAGATAAACTCTTAGAAAAGTTATTGAAGCGGGTTTGGCATCTTACTGGAATGGGGGTTATTGTTAGGGTATAGGTAGGGGTGGGGCTTGCTGTTAGGGTGTGGGGACTAGAGGTCCCCCCCTCGCCCTTTGTTTTGACTCGCGATCATATTTCACCCCGTCTTCCAAAATTGACCTCTGTAATGTTCTCCTCACACCTCCCGTGGTCTCGTCCTCCGCCTCCCCCGGCCTCCCCCTGGCCTCCCCGCGGCAGATGGGGAGTGTAGCCGGGCGCCTCAGCCCACTTTCGGCAGGTCTGCAGGCTGTTGCGGCCTGGCGGTTGGGAGGGCCTCGCTGGAGAGATGAAATATTCATGTTAGGCAGAGTGAATGGGCTCCCCGGGTGGAAGGAGCGTGCCTGGTTGTTGTTCAGGCCGGACTACTGCTCTCATTAGCCTGCTGACAGGGGGGAGTTTCTCTAAAATCCAGGCCTACCGCCTGTCATGCACACGCACGTGATGATCCGTGCCCGTGCACACAACGCAAGAAAACACACACACAGAGCGCATTTGAACACACACACACACACACACAGAGCGCATGTGAACACACGCACACACACAAACACAACACAAAAAAACATTGGCCACGAAAAATGTCTCTGGCATAAACTTTCCCTTGTGTGAAAATTATGACCTATTAGAATGCATTATAGAGTCTACAGTTGAAGAGGGAAGTTTACATACCCCCTAACTACCCCCTAACTGCCCCCTAACTGACCCTAACTGCCCCCTAACTGCCACTAACTGCCCCCTAACTGCCCCCTACACCCTAACTACATACACCTTAGACCCTAACTGCCCACTAACTGCCCCCTACACCCTAACTGCCCCCTAACTGCCCCCTACACCCTAACTGCCCCCTACACCCTAGCTGCCCGCTACACCCTAACTGCCCCCTACACCCTAATTGCCCCCTACACCCTAACTGCCCCCTAACTGCCCCCTACACCCTAACTGTCCCCTAACTGCCCCCTACACCCTAACTGCCCCCTACACCCTAACTGCCCCTACACCCTAACTGCCCCCTACACCTTAACTGCCCCCTACACCCTAACTGCCCCTACACCCTAACTGCCCCCTACACCCTAACTGCCCCCTAACTGCCCCCTACACCCTAACTGCCCCCTAACTGCCCCCTACACCTTAACTGCCCCCTAACTGCCCCTACACCCTAACTGCCCCCTACACCCTAACTGCCCCCTACACCTTAACTGCCCCCTAACTGCCCCCTAACTGCCCCCTAACTGCCCCCTACACCCTAACTGCCCCTAACTGCCCCCTACACCCTAACTGCCCCCTACACCCTAACTGCCCCCTACACCCTAACTGCCCCCTAACTGCCCCCTACACCCTAACTACCCCCTAACTACCCCCTAACTACCCCCTAACTGACCCTAACTGCCCCCTAACTGACCCTAACTACCCCCTAACTGACCCTAACTGCCCCCTAAGTGACCCTAACTGCCCCCTAACTGACCCTAACTGCCCCCTAACTGCCACTAACTGCCCCTTACACCCTAACTACATACACCTTAGACCCTAACTGCCCCCTAACTGCCCCCTAACTACCCCCTAACTGCCCCCTAACTGACCCTAACTGCCCCCTAACTGCCACTAACTGCCCCTACACGCCTAACTGCATACACCTTAGACCCTAACTGCCCCCTAACTGCCCCCTACACCCTAACTACATACACATTAGACCCTAACTGCCCCCTAACTGCCCCCTACACCCTAACTACATATACCTTAGACCCTAACTGCCCCATAACTGTCCCTTACACCCTAACTACATACACCTTAGACCCTAACTGCCCCCTAACTGCCCCCTACACCCTAACTGCCCCCTAACTGCACCCTACACCCTAACTGCCCCCTACACCCTAACTGCCCACTACACCCTAACTGCCCCCTACACCCTAACTGCCCCCTACACCCCAACTGCCCCCTAACTGCCCCCTACACCCTAACTGCCCCCTACACCTTAACTGCCCCCTACACCCTAACTGCCCCCTACACCTTAACTGCCCCCTACACCCTAACTGCCCCCTAACTGCCCCCTACACCCTAACTGCCCCCTACACCTTAACTGCCCCCTAACTGCCCCTACACCCTAGCTGCCCCCTACACCCTAACTGCCCCTTAACTGCCCCCTAGACCTTAACTGCCCCCTAACTGCCCCTACACCCTAACTGCCCCCTACACCCTAACTGCCCCCTACAACATACAGTTGAAGTCAGAAGTCTACATACACCTTAGCCAAAAACATTTAAACTCAGTTTTTCACAATTCCTGATATTTAATCCTAGTAAAAATTCCCTGTTTTAGGTCAGTTAGGAGCACCACTTTATTTTAAGAATGTGAAATGTCAGAATAATAGTAGAGAGAATTATTTATTTCAGCTTTTATTAATTTCATCACATTCCCCGTGTGTCAGAAGTTTACATACACTCAATTAGTATTTGGTAGCATTGCCTTTAAATTGTTTAACTTGGGTCAAACGTGCCGGGTAGCCTTCCACAAGCTTCCCACAATAAGTTGGGTGAATTTTGGCCCATTCCCCTGACAGAGCTGGTGTAACTGAGTCAGGTTTGTAGGCTTCCTTGCTCGATCACGCTTTTTCAGTTCTGCCCACACATTATCTATAGGATTGAGGTCAGGGCTTTGTGATGGCCACTCCAATACCTTGACTTTATTGTCCTTAAGACATTTTGCCACAACTTTGGAAGAATGCTTGGGGTCATTGTCCATTTGGAAGACCCATTTGCGACCAAGCTTTAACTTCCTGACTCATGTCTTGAGATGTTCCTTCAATATATCCACATAATTTGCCTACCTCATGAAGCCATCTATTTTGTGAAGTGCACAAGTCCCTCCTGCAGCAAAGCATCCCCAAAACATGAAGCTGCCACCCCCGTGCTTCACGGTTGGGATGGTGTTCTTCGGCTTGCAAGCCTCCCCCTTTTTCCTCCAAGCATAACGATGGTCATTATGGCCAAACAGATCTATTTTTGTTTCATCAGACCAGAGGACATTTCTCCAAAAAGTACGATCTTCAAATCAAATCAAAGTTTATTTGTCACGTGCGCTGAATACAACAGGTGTCGACCTTACAGTGAAATGCTTACTTACAGGCTCTAACCAATAGTGCAAAAAAGGTGTTAGGTGAACAATAGGTAAGTAAAGAAATGAAACAACAGTAAAAAGACAGGATATATACAGTAGCGAGACTATAAAAGTAGCGAGGCTACATACAGACAACGGTTAGTCAGGCCGTACGCACTACCCTCTGTAGTGCCTTGCGGTCAGCGGCCGAGCAATTCCCGTACCAGGCAGTGATGCAACCGGTCAGGATGCTCTCGATGTTGCAGCTGTAGAACCTTCTGAGGATCTCAGGACCCCATGCCAAATCTTTTTAGATTCCTGAGGGGGAATTGGCTTTGTCGTGCCCTCTTCATGACTGTCTTGGTGTGTTTGGACCATTCTAGTTTGTTGTTGATGTGGACACAGAGGAACTTGAAGCTCACAACCTGCTCCACTACAGCCCCGTCGATGAGAATGGGGGCGTGCTCGGTCCTCCTTTTCCTGTAGTCCACAATCATCTCTTTAGTCTTGGTTACGTTGAGGGATAGGTTGTTATTCTGGCACCACACGGCCAGGTCTCTGACCTCCTCCCTATAGACTGTCTCGTTGTTGTCTGTGATCAGGCCTACAGGGGTTGTGTCATCTGCAAACTTAATGATGGTGTTGGAGTCGTGCTTGGCCATGTAGTCATGAGTTAGCAGGGAGTACAGGAGGGGACTGAGCACGCACCCCTGGGGAGCTCCAGTGTTGAGGATCAGCGTGGCAGATGTGTTGCTACCTACCCTCACCACCTTCGGGCGGCCCGTCAGGAAGTCCAGGATCCAGTTGCGGAGGGAGGTGTTTAGTC